>NC_136065.1:884842425-885132419 GCF_964261635.1 Lissotriton helveticus | reverse complement strand
TGGCTAGTGTAACCAGGCGCTTTATAAGCTCAGGATTATTATTATTATTATTATAGATACACCAGAATGGTCAGACTCCACAGAAGGAGATCTGGGCCTTCTAGGTAAACCTCCAACTCTTCCTGGGACAACAAAGAGAGGACCACCTTGGCCTTCCTCCTCATCTCCAGTAGAAGCTGCATTTCCCAGGTCAAGGTCATTGTCACCCTCCTTATGACCCTGGGCCTTTCCTCCTCTGCTTTCCCATCCCCACTGCCTGACCCTTCAGGCCCAAAAGCCTTTCTAAGATCATCTGACAGTAGTACCTCCTTGAGGCGTTGGGTGTCGGCACTTTTGCCTGTCTTCAATTTCCTCATAGTACACAATGCCCTTAATTCTAAGAATGGGAATGTGTCATACTTGGATACCTGTACTTGACTGACATCAAGCAGGGACCCACTGGTTCCTGGCCTTGAAGACATTACTAGTGAGATATGGTGTATACACCTACCTACTCTAGTGTGGCCTAATAAACTCTCTTGAGTTGTAGAAAAGGTGTGCTAAGCCCTTGACACACAACTCTAAGTTCAGTACAACTTACGGTATTTTAAGCTTGTATTATATGTACCTCAAGTACCTTTACTGGTTTAAATTAGTTAATCACTTGAGATTATCTGGTAAAATAACGCGTCTTGAATCCCAACCGCTGCACACCAATGTGAGAAGTTGGCCTGGCATATGCTGTCCACTAGTTATAGTGGGCACCTTGCACCAGTCCAAACAACCCCTTAGAGGTGATAGGTTAAAGACAACCTTTATTGAAAGCTTTCCTAGTGGTAGCTATGGAGAGCAGTCTTCAGGCTAAGGCTTGGAGGAATGTAAAGCATTTGTTTTATAAGTCTATAATCTCTTGATTGACAAAATGAAAGGATTACCACACCAGGTATATATAAAAAAATATATGCATTTATTCTAAACACACCCTACTAGTCTCTTTATGAGGCTAGAGGTCAAAACACATAAGTTACACTTAATATCACACAGTAAATTAGCACAATATACGTTGAGCCCTAGATGTGTACCAAACCATATATTAAGAAAGTAGTATAAGAACCACAACTTGACTAGACACAAGGTCTAGAGCCTGTAGAATCACTGAGACCACAAGGAACCACCCAAGATAGTGACACAGGGGACCCACGGGGGATGCGTGCAGTGTGAGAACACAGCCGCAGATCTCCGTTAGCTTCTATGGGAAAAGTTGCGGTTGGAAATTTAAAGATTAAGGACACTTAGGGGAGGTCTTTGAGCAAACCCCTTTAGAATTAAGAGGTCCCAGGACCAACACCCACGGGAGCACTGGAGTACTCAAGTTACCTCACCCAGGGAAGCCGGGTGCATAGGTGTCTTTTGGTGTCGGGAATCAACTTTGTTTTCAATTGTGATCTGCTGCAAAGTGCTGCTGCTGTCGAAGAGGAAAGTGTCCGGTGTGATACAAGCCTGGATCGAAGATGAGAAGAACCTGAAAGCCGAGTGGACAGAGTCTGGGTCACTTGCCAGTGACGCCGATAGTCGAATGCCCACCGATGACGGGTGATTTCACTTGAACATGGTGAAGCTTGACTCTTCTGCCACGAGGACCAGGAGGCATTGACGATGACCAGGATCTGGAATTGAGCTGTCCCACAAAGGATGTTGAGTGTTGCGGTGTCGGTGCCCAGATTGGACCCAAAAAGCCTTGGCAACAGCAAACCACGCAGGAATCAAATAAATGCTTTGGTGTGGAACAGCAAGGTCTGAGGGACTCACCACACAGTGAGAAGTCAGGGCACATCTGGAGCAATCAGGGAAGCCCATGGAAAATCAGAGCTGACTTCATAGGGATCAGGTCGACGGACCAGGGATTGCCTCAAGCTGAAATGCATGAAGCGGGCTCATGGAACACTCGTGGATTGTAGGCCCCTGATCTTCAGTGCAAAAGGTGCTTGGGGCTTGGGTTACAAGTGACTCAAAGCACAACTTCAAGGGAAATCGAGAAGTAAATGCACTTGCAAATGTGCACTGTTTCCTGCGGTTCCGGTTCCACGTCACTCACCAGGGCTGCTGGTTTCAGCTTTGCTGGGGACTCTGGTCATCCTCTGAGAAGTCCGGAAATCTTCTTTCTGTGTTGCAAATACTTTGGAGTCCATTGAGACCTTTGGAGACGCAGACCGGCAAGATGCTTTGTTGGTGCCTGCCAAGCAGGGGAGTCACTCCTTGACCCCAAGGGAGATTTTTCCGTCCTCTAGTCTTTAGTAGAGCGTCGAAGTTCTGGGATTCAGTTTCAGAGTTTTGTCCAGGTGTAATCTAAAGTCCTGTTGCCAGAGGTTCCTTACTTATACCTAAGAAAGGGGTTGGCCACACTCTGGGGACCCACCTATGGGAGAGTCTGGAAAGAGGGGTAGCTACACCCATTTCCTTTGTTCAGTTTCACACCAGAGCAGGGGCTTGCCCCTGCATCCGGTTTGAACTGGGCTATGCACAGGTACATCAAATGTGCCCCCAATGCAGACTTCAAAGCACTCTCAGAGTGCACCCACCCAGCCCCAATACACTAATGCCTGTCTGGGAGGTGGTTAGGCCTGTCTGGGAGGTGGTTACACCTCCCTGGGAGATGGTTACACCTCCCTGTGTCAGGAAACCTATTGTCCAGGCCTCCCCTGCCAGAGATTCGGTCAGCAGTAGGAGGCCAGACTCCTGTCTGTGGCCGCAGCATCCATTTGGTGATGCCAGGGCTCTTTAAACTTGTTACCGGGTATACTGGTGTGTACATGTCTCTTACTCTAGAAGGGTGGTATTCTACCCCTGCCACCAGGACTGGCAGGAAGGGTTGGATTCCAAAGTTTTTGACACCAAACACAACATGTTTCTATGCAGCCATTCCAAAGTTAGCATTTACCACAAGGTTATAATGCACTTAAGAGTATATGGTCTGGCTGCATCACAGAACAGCCCCCGATAATAGATTCTAAAGGCTGCAGAGGGGCCCTGCTCATGAATGGGCTACCTCTCACACGAAACCAAACACCCTGCCTTCAGGATTGATAAGGCCTGTCATAGGGGTGACTGATAGGTTTCTATGTGCAGTGATTAAAAGTAGATATAGGTAACCTATATCTAAGTATGGGGTGCATGCACCTCCCTACCCAGGCTAGAGTAGCAGTCCTGTGGTGTCATGTTGGAAGGCTTCCCAGGGGTGGCATAATACATGCTGCAGCCCCTGGTAGGCTTCTGGGGTGCCGATGCCCCTAGTACTTAGTGTACCTAGTGTACCATATACTAGGGACTTACAAGGTACCCCAGTAACCAAACTGTAGTGTACATAATGTACATGCAATCAATATAGAGAGGAAGCAGCTAGGCTGGGGTCCTGGATAGCAGGGCCCCAGCCAGGCTAAACTCGAAAAACAGTGAAACACCAGCAAAAAGTGGGGGTAACGATAGTAAGCAGATCCTACTCTCTTACACTAGCGTCTTATACACTGCATCCTAAAATTCCTAATTTAGATGCAGCAGCATTAGAAACACTATACAACGATCTCGTAAAAATGTACAGAAATCTCACACAGTTCAGAATGCGAACACTTACAATTAACCCTACGCCGACTGCTCAGGCTGCACAACCACAATTGGCTACCGCGGGTATCAGCCCCCAAACGCTGAACTCCATAATGGGAAAGGTTCCCACTAGTCAGGAGCAAATCCCTTTCTAGATACCACAGAAAACATGCCATCTTGAAGCATTTTTTGTGCCACTTGTGGTACTGTCTTCACAGGCGTTTACACCAGAACTCATGGTACCCCTTCAATAGCAGTTTTACCTGAAGTAACAAGTACAGAATTAGTACAGGGCAACACCGGCCCTGGACTTGGGAAACAAACAGATGGACCATTTTGCCGTGGTATCTGCCATTATGTTTAGTAACATAAAGGGGGAAGCAGCTGAGTTGGCTATATTCCAAAGCCTGGGGGAGTTCACTCCTGCCCAGCAGGAGCAGGAATTGTCTAAAATTATTGAAGAATCCTATGTTGTGCTGGGCAGAGATAACTTGGGAGCCAGACCTGGGAAAGCGCAAATTAAGAGTAATTCTGAAAAGGATAACTCTAAGTAAGCACCAGGGATAATAAACAAAAAAAAACAGAACAAGACACAATCACGGGGTGGGTCTCCTCAGCAGGAAACCAGTGTCAAGAAATACAATTTAAGAAACTGTGACTACATTAGAAAGCCTGACAGGTATCAGGAAACTGATACACTCTCCTCTCGTTCCTTTCAGGATTCATCCAATACATGTTTGCAGAGAGGTAGATGGTTAGAGCGCAGATCAGAGGAGCGTGTGAAGCCGAAAAGGGAAACATATCACACTTCAGACTACATTCTCAAACAGGAAGACATGCAAAAGACTTCTAAACCTCAATTACAAAAGAAGAAAGTAGCTGGGATTGAAACAAGACATGCCCAGGCTACTGGGGACTCTGCTTTTCAATGGGGAATAGGCAGTGATGATCCTGGACAATGTGGCCGAAGTCACAAGCTCATCGAAACATGATGAATTATCTGGTGGCAGTAGCGCTGAATGTGCATATCATGGTGGAAACGCCTGGTACAAGGGTAAGTGTCCCACATTGTTTATATGAACTAATGCTCCAAAAGGAGGGGGCATACCCAGGAACATCAAGGCTCTCTTTTTGGGAGAACCTGACCTATGGATACAATATTCTTTTGGCTGACAAGGATTGG
This sequence comes from Lissotriton helveticus, assembly GCF_964261635.1. Taxonomy (NCBI): domain Eukaryota; kingdom Metazoa; phylum Chordata; class Amphibia; order Caudata; family Salamandridae; genus Lissotriton; species Lissotriton helveticus. The sequence goes on along the minus strand of NC_136065.1, from coordinate 885,127,660 downwards.
CCCCCTTAATTCATAATGGAGTGCCCAATGGGGGAAACAGTAATTTTACTTGCTTTCTCCGACCTCATTCCAGAATCAGTTAAACATTCTCATGCCAGGGAGTGGGCATTAGCTCTGACTCTTGCACTTTACCAAAATAATTTTGGGTGGGATGATGAGTCACCTCAAAATTCTGTTAAAATCAGTTCCTCAACCCTAGACAGTAGGCATTAAGGCATGAATCTAATAAACAAGTTAGTGAAATCCTATAACAACTTGAATACTAAGGTGTGATAGAAAATCGCACCTCATCCATGAGTAATCCCTTGTTTCCTGTAATGGAACTGGACAATTAATACCATCTAGTCTTAGACAACAGACATTTGAACACATCCACAAGCACATTTGATGTACAAAATACACATAGTGCTGCACAAATGAATAACATGGTGCGGAAAAAATACAAAACAACACTAGATACCTCAAATCGATTCTTCTGCCAGAATACAGTGCTTGAAAGCCAATATTTGACAGTAATTTTGGCCCAGGTTCACAGCAACAATTTAGCAGTTTACCACAAGAGTATAAGAACAGCCCTGGACTGTTCTCAGCCAGGGTATCAGAGTTACTTCAACATTTTTATGAGGAGACATTGTCCTATGTAGATGATATTTACCTGATGGATGATGAATTAATTGAACCCTTGGATAGCGAAAACCGCATAATCCTTGGGTTTGCCCACCTGTGTTACAAATTTTATTTCAATAAATCATTAATTACCCATCTCTGTCTAGTGGCACATTTTTTAGAAAAATGCACATTGCCCCAACCTGCAAGGACTCTGAAAAGACTGCAACCCATTAGGTTTTCTAAATTTTGGCAGAACATACATTTTGGATTATGTGGAATGAATAAACCATTCTACAATTTAATCAGACCTGATTGTTCAATCAACCATTGGAGACAGGAACATACAAACATTATACGTTCCATAAAAACTGACATGATAGCTTCCAAACATTTGCATACATGTGTAAACACAATTAAACTGGTGAGCCGCGTAGTCGCCGGACCCACGGGTACACCTATATCACTTTCAATGAAGGTGATACAGTACCCATTGCATACGAATCACATTTTTACACTAACGCTGAAATGAGTTTTGCACTCACTGAGGAAATTCTCACATCGGTACAGACTGCTATAGTGAGAGAGCGAGCATCAGCTCCAGAAAAATGCATATTTGTCTCCACCCCGGTACGGACCTTAGAGGCTGTCACCAAAGCAAGCATTCCAAACGCTAAACCTTTATATCCCAAATAGATACAATGGGATAACTCTCTCACTGCAACAGATATAGATTAAAGATTTGATTCTACACTACAAACATGGGCATTCCTACAGTACGAACAAGAATATTCTCTGCCGAATGTAATATTGCCTCTAGATCGATATGCTTACATCATTTATACAGATGGATCTGCTCAGCCTGCCATAGGGACACAACACCAATATTCCATGGCGTGTGCAATAGTAAAAGGGTGCATGCATGATGGAAAGTTCCTTCCTGATAACACACAAATGCTGTCCCTAGAGGAATTGTACAGTTTAGTTGGCAGAGCACAAAGCCCTAATTCTGGCACTACAAAGTACTGACCATGGATCCCCCCCTCTTATAGAGGACATTTCATAAATCTGTGTTCAGTCCTATAATTATCATATATCTTCACTGTTGGGGCCAAATTGAATTTCAAGATTCTAATGGATGCGCAATCAAGCACAATCTGCTTTGGGAACAGGTGGCAAAGCTGAATGAATTCTTGCCACAGGCTGATATTATGCACACATTGAGTCATCAACATGTTAGCGTTCACGTTTAAGGGAATTCCATGGCTGATGAAGTCGCTAAGGCAACAGTCCGCACTGCTGCCATTGCTGCAATAACTCGTTCTACTGCGAGATTAGACAGAGACATCATGGTGGCAGCCCATTCGGCCCGCAACGACACCCACCTGCCAAAAGGCTTTCCACTTGAATACTCCTACAATTTAGATGCACACTGTTAGAAATGGGGTTTCTGGTCGGCTAGGGTATGCCCCTATACCAGGCAGAACACACCAGTCTAGTCAGGGCAAGGGAGTTACACACCCAAGATAACCCCTGCTCAACCCCTTGGTAGCTTGGCAGAGCAGTCAGGCTTATCCCAGAGGCAATGTGTAAAGCATGTGTGCAACACACTCACACAGCAGTGACACTCTAGGCACAAAACAAAGGAGACTCCACACAAGATTATATAAAAAATATCCTTTGTTTGATCCCTAAAAAACATTGGATTGCAATCACATATATTTCACTGTGCCACCAGGCACTCATCATGACTTCACAGGAATTACACAAATCACTAAGCCAATCGGGCCATTGTCATAAACATCAGTTAGCACGACCCAGTAGCTACTAATAGGAACTGTACTTAGCATAACACATTATGCATAAACATAATCAGCAACGCATCATAGTAAACACGTGTAGCAGGGCAAACATTACGGGTACATCATGCCCACCTTAGGCATATGTAGATCCCTATAGTGGTGTGTAGGGTGGCAACCTTGGTAATGTAACCAACAATGCATGTGAGCATCAGGTGTTAGGCATAACCATCATCACTGAGCTTTATGCGCAATATGCAAAAATTCAACAATCCCGTAGTCCCAAACTACCAGGAACCTTCCTGGTCGTTTAGGTACTCCCCCATAGGAGTGGCTGTAATCCCTTTGACCCCCAGCACGAGGCCTCCAAATCAGCCCCCAGGTGCAGCCAGGAGTGCCGTAAATATCTGGCCAGGTGCACGAAACACGGTGATTGCTGAAACCCGGCACCCAGCTGCATGGAGTGCAAAGGAAGGAAAATAATGTTCCCCACAGGTCCGCAACAGGACCTCAGCCTACAAACACGGGCCCAACTACTGGCACAGATGTGGGGGAAACTGGGGGAAGACCGTTCCCACCCCTGAGGCCCTACTCACCGGGACCTCTCTGCAGCAATCTCCCGGAGACTGCCTCTGACCTTCCTGGTCTCCTCGTCGAGACCTAATGCCAATGGTTGCTCGCCTCTCCCTTTTCCAGGTGGGGGAGGCCGGAAGTCGTGGATTGGAGCCCGCGAGGCTCAGGTTCTTCTCCCCTGTCAGAGGAGCCCACAAGGCTCTGGCTCCTTCTCGTCATTGGGCCCGACCCAAAGACAACGTCGGATTCCGTCAGGGGTTCCTATGACGCAGCTTCCTAGGTGGTTGCTGGGTGATGCCCAGATATCCTGCAGCGCTCGATCAGCTGGTGAGAAGGCATGCTTCACCAAGGAAAATAAGCGGGGCACTCAAGCTAGAGCCAACAGTGTTTTTTTTTTTTTCACAACAAATTTTATTGAATAAATCGAGCAGGGTAGTCAATGTGGCACCCCACAATCAGGAGAAACCACCAAGCATTTGGATACATTACATATTGCAGGATCTGAATCCAATCTAGAATCATTGCAAATCATATATATTAGAAACTACCCCCCACCCCTTCCCCTCCCCAAACGCCCACCACCCACAACCTATCCCACCCTTTGGTCCCTCCCTAACCCTGTGCACGTGTGAAGAAGAAACCGCAGTATGTGAATACAGTGTGGCCGGCATGGCGCTAGACGCGGGCCCATGCATAGGAGGAAGTCTAGAGCTCCTCCTCAGGTTCAACCGGGGGGTCCAGTGGCAAGTCCCTATAATCAGCCCACGTCTTCCATATCTTAAAGTGCTTGCGGGGGCATCCTCGCGCCTCAAATATCGGTCGCTCCAGACCCATACAAAAATCTAATCCTGCTTTCCATGCACACAGAGGAGGGGCCAGTTCATCTTTCCAAGCCCATGCCAGGTCTCTCTTGGCTAGGACAAGCCCCAGTAGCAGTAGATGGCGCTTATAAATATTCCCCCCCACACCCTCAAGAATATGAAGCAATCCTAACCGATGGGTGCTGGGCAGGTCCCAGTGCAGCACTTCAGACAGGCAGTTCCACACACCTCTCCAAAAGCCAGCTATTCTCGGACACAGCCATACAGTATGAAGCAGCGAGCCCACCTCTACCCCACAACGCAGGCATTCCGGCGATGCAATCAGTCCAGCTTTCCACAGTCGCTCGCGGGTAAAATAAGCCCTGTGGAGAATTTTTAATTGAATGAACCTGAGCCTCATTGCGATGGCAGTACCCCGCGGGGATTCCAGAGCCTCCCGCCAATCATCCTCGTCCATGGGACCAACATCCGCCTCCCAGGCCGTCCGCAGAGGAAGGAGGTCGGAAGCGCAGTGAGTGACCACCGTTTGGTATATTCGGGATACTTTTTTGTCGCCGAGGTCGCCCATGAACAATTTCGCCTCAATAGGGCTGAACTCGGGGAGCGAGTCCAAGTCGGTAATGTATGGTGTTAGTGCATGCCGGAGCTGCAGATAGCGGAAAAACTGGGTCCGTGGCATGTGGAACTCCGTACTGAGTTCCTGGAACAACTTGAGAGCAACTCCAGACATCACATGACCCAGCGACGAGATCCCGATCGCGTCCCATCCACCGAAACCCGACAGGGAGGCCAGTGCAGGCAGTCGACCGTTACGCCACAGCGGTGTTTCCGCAGTCAGCTTACCCCACCAGCCCATGCGTCGCAACGCCTGACGCCAAACAACGAAGACAGTTTTTGTAACTCTAGGCAACTCCCGCCGTAGCCGAGCAGAGTAGAGGAGCATGTGAAGCGTATTGTCACCCATTAGTGTGTGTTCCAACGCATAGGCCGGGTCACCCCTATCACCGTACCACCAGTCATTCAGGATGAGCAGGTGAGCAGCCTGGTAGTAGGACATGAGGTCCGAGGTGGCGAGTCCTCCACAGTATGTAGATAAGAAGCACGTACGCAGCGCCACCCTGGCGGACCCTCCCGCCCACAGGAACTGCCCTAGGGCCGAGTTCACCTGCCGAAACCATGAGGATGGGACTGGATGGGGATAGTTTTGCAGCTGATACAGGAGGCGTGGAAGCGCCACCATCTTGAAAATAGCGGACCGGCCAAATATGTTGAGAGGCATCCGGGACCAAGTTTTCACGTCAGCCAGCACCCGCTCCCAAACCGGCAGCACAGAGTGCTCCCACGTGAGGGTCACTGATTGCGACAGGAATACTCCCAGGTATTGCAAGCCACCGGTCGCAACCCGCAGGTTCAAAGTCCAGGGATCCGCCACCGCACCACCTCCGAGGACCCACAGGGTAGATTTACCCAAGTTCAGGTAAAGGCCCGAGACCTCTCCAAAGACCCGCATGATTTCCAACACCCGCGGCCCAGAGCGTCGCAGATCGGTAAGGAAGAAAAGGACATCATCTGCGTACAACGCAATTCTATCCGAGAGGCCCCCGGGCCACACAAATCCTCGCATCTGCGCGTCTACACGCACCCAGGCGGCCAAAGGCTCCATCGCAAGAGCGAAGAGATACAGGGATAAAGAGCATCCCTGTCGGGTTCCCCGGCCAATGCGGAAGGTCTCCGACACCGCCCCGGCAATACGCACCGCAGCCGTGATATCCGTATAGAGCAGCTTAATATAGGACAGAAAAACTGGGCCCAGGTTGAGACGGGGCAGGAGCGCGAATAGATACGTCCAGCTCACCAAGTCAAACGCTTTATTGATATCAGCAAGCAACAAAGCTGCCGGCTCACCTGTGGCCCAAATAGCATCTACCGCAGCCCATGCACGCCGAATATTGTGGCGTGTAGCCCTGCCAGGCATAAAGCCGGATTGGTCGGGATGTACCAGCTCCGTAATATACGGAAGCAACCGATTCGCCAGAGCCTTGGCCAGTATTTTGGCTTCTATGTTAAGTAACGAGATGGGGCGATATGAGTCATGTCTATCCGGGGGTCGACCTGGTTTCGGGAAAACTACTACCTCGGCATGACGCCAATCAGGCGGCAGCCTACCCTGTGCACGCGCCGCCTCAAGCGCGCGACGAAAATGGGGCCCTAATTGCGTATGAAATTTTTTAAAGAATTCACAAGGGTAGCCGCTCGGCCCGGGCGCCTTACCCGCGTTGAGCTGTCCCAGAGCCTCCCCCAGTTCCTCCGCCGTAAGGGGAGCATCTAAGGACTCCCTGGCCGCATCTGACACCGTCTTAGGGGGTAAATCATCAATGAATTTAGCCACTTCCTCCCCTGATAAGCTATCACACGGAGCATATTGTGTCGCGAAGTAGGTGGCGAAGCTCGCTGCCAAGGTGGTAGGGTCAGTGATGACCACTCCATCCTCAGCAGTAAGACCAGGCAGCGTGTCGGGTTTAATGCTATATTGGCACAGTCTGTGGAGCAAGGAGCTCGATTTATCACCCCACTGGTATATCCTGCTCCGCGTGGCCAGCCACGCCTGCTTGGCCTCGTCCAGTAAGACCGACGCGTAGGATTGCTGTGCCTGGAGGAGTAGCCGTATGCCAACCTCATCCCCTCCCCCCCGGCTCCGCCGCTCCAGTGTCTCCACCAGTGCCGCAGCCACCGTAATCGCCTCGCGACGCCCACGGCGGGCCGCAGTGTTCCACGCAATGTCCACCCCTCGTACAGTGGGCTTCAAGGCCTCCCACACCACCACCGCGTCAACATCATCCACTAGGTTCTCCCGCCAATAGTGAACTATGACCTCCTGGAGATGCTTGACACAACTAGGCTGTTGGAGATGCCACGAGGACATCCTCCATCTGAAAGGCTGACAGTTCCTCAGAAGTTCTACTTCAATCGACACTGGGGAGTGATCAGATAGTCCCCTCGGCAAGATCTCTGCTATGCGTACTCTGCACATACATACCCTGGGAACAAACACATAGTCTAAGCGGGAAAAGGACCCATGCACAGCAGATACAAACGTATATTCGCGTGCATTAGGGTGCATATGTCGCCAGGTGTCAATCCAGCCCATTCCATCACTCATTGCACGTAGTCTAGTAGGAGGGGGGGGAGGGGGGGTCAGCCCGCGTGGTTCCCGGCGCCTCTGGCGGTCCAGACATACGTCCATCACCTCATTCCAGTCTCCCCCAACCACCGCCAGGGACTCCGGAATATCCTCCCATATCTGGAACAGTTTCTCAGCTAGGGCCCACTGCAGGGGGGGGGCATAGACACTCCCAAGGACCACGAGCTCCATACCCACCATGCCCTTGACAAATATATAACAACCCTGCGGGTCAGCCCACGTCTTTTCATGAACATATGCCACCCTACGATGGATTAAAACAGCCACCCCTCTGGATCCCCTGGAAAAGCCAGCATGGAAGACCTGCTGATAACCAAACCGCTGCAGGCTGAGCACCTTCGACCCCATCATGTGAGTCTCCTGAAGCAGAAGGACATCCGCGACAGCTCTCTTTCCCCAGCGAAGGACCGCCCCACGTTTCACCTTGTCTAGCATCCCCCTGACATTCCATGTAACCACTCGTAGAGACTCCATAGGGAGTCTGTGTACCATATCAGCCATAGTCAGGTGGAACACACCAGAAAGGCCCCCTGCGCCTGCACCACCCACCACTCCTCAACATCAGTATCTTCATAGAAAGCACGTGCAACCCCCCCTACCACCCAAAAACTCAAAAACTTCAAAGACAGCAACTGCTGTTCCCTCCCCTGTCCCTCAACCCCCTCCCACTACAACCAAGTCGGTACCCACTACCCGCACCCCCCAACTCCCCCCCTATACCTCACAAAACTATGAAGCATCTGTCGCGGCATGGGCAGACCCAGGCCCAAAACGGAGGGCCTAAGACCAACCATGCCAATGGATCCCAACTCCCGGAAACCCTGTTGTCACTGCCCCCCCCAAAACAATTCCTACCAACGTAGGAGAGGGACCGCCCCCAATCTGTGGTCCCCAAGCCATCCCCACCACCCCACCCCAGTCCAATAGTACAGTCTTGATATGACGCTGAGGCATCAAATAAGCATCCAGTTCACCAGGCCACAGCCGCCACTTCTCCAATCCCGGGAACTACACCATCAAACAGGGAAACACAGAGTACCTGAGTTCATCAATGTCACTTCCCAGTTTAGTCGGAGTCTTCGGTTCTGCCACGTTCTTGCGCACTAGAGACGGAGGCCGACCGCTTCCGCGATCGGGATCTTCGATTCCTCCTACTCTTGGGTGGTCGATCTCCCCGTTCCTGCGACGACCCCCTCGAGGATCCCGGATTCAGTCCCGGCTGAGCATGTGGCCTCAGCGCCACCGTTTCATCCGTCCACTTAAAGAGATCCTCCGGGGAATCAAAACACAGCGTTTTGGACTGGAAGATCACCCTCAGGCGAGCCGGGTACAGCAACGAGTATTGGAGTTTCAGACCCCGCAGCTTTGCCTTCGCATCCATGAAGGACTGTCGCCTCTGCTGCACCAGCTTAGTATAGTCTGGGAAGATCATGATATTTCGATTTTCATAGAGGAGAGCATCCCTGGTCCTTGCTTCCCGCAAGATGGCGTCCCGGTCATGATAATTCAACAGTCGAGCTATCACCGCCCTGGGCCGTTCACCCTCCGGGGGCCTCTGGGTCAAGGCGCGATGTGCACGTTCGATGATGAAGCAGTTGGATAGGGCCTCCGGAGGCATCCAGCCCTGCAGCCACTGAGCAAGAAACTGCTCCATGTTCCCCTTCTCACAGCGCTCCGGAAAACCGATGAAGCAGAGGTTGTTACGACGAGCACGTCCTTCTGCATCCTCAGCCCTGAGTGCCAGATTCTTCTGCACAGATTCCACCACTGCCAGTCGTTTCTTCAAGGAGCCCATATCGTCCTCCACCACCGTGATCCTGGACTCTGCTTCGGTAATCCGCTCCACAGCGTTCCGTAGATCTTGGCGGATCAAAGTAACATCGGCGCCAACCGCGCCTATTTTGGCGTCCAGCATGTCCCTGGACTGGGTGATGGCGGCCATGAGAGCTGTATTGTCCGCCCCCCCCCCCGAGGGGGTCTGTTGTTGGCCTCCACCCGAAGGGCCTCGGCCTCCAGTGGGTCCCGTGGATTTATCTATGGTCGGCTGCTTAGTTGAACCACCGCCTCCTCCTCGGGTCATGATTACCAACCACCAACGGGCCACCTAGACTCAACACTGGTAGAACAATGTGGGGTCTCCTATTTCGTCTATGCAGCCCAGCCGGGGCTCACTCAGTCGACCTCTCTCACTGCCTTGCGTGGTCCCTCGTGACTCTGATCCCGTGTCACGGCTCAGGTAAGTTCAAAGCAGACCTCAGGATCTACCCCCACACTGCCAGCGGCCCGCAAGGCTTTGTTGCACCCCTTGGAGATAGAAAGTTCAGCGGCCACCACCATGGACGTCTGGGGCCCAAATGCGGGTACTCACGATTCTCCTTCCGCCACCGGGCCCACCGACCGCCGTCCCACCGTGCTCCAGGCCGTCCTCTGTGCAGGAGCAGGAGTGGGTCTTCCCCAAGTACAGCGCCGAGGCCTCGCCCGGCCCCGGAGGCGGCCGCGATCCACAGCGAGCCCCGGGCGGGAGTCGCGAAACTCGAGGCCCCCGGCTTCGAAGGTGTCACCAGGCCGCAGCGTCCAGCAGGACGGGCTCACACCCCTCCGGATCCTCAATCGTGCCGCTCGGCTCTCAGGGAAAATGCGCCAATTAATCGGGTGACCCGCAGGGCCACCCCGGTGCCCGACAAGCGACAGGGCGGTCACCCCACACCGGAGGTCCCACTGCGGGTGCGCCAAATCGAGTCCCCTGCTTCCCTGCCGCGCGCTGGGCCGCTCTTCCTTCGCTGTCTCCCTGCAGCGTTCAAGGCGTACAGGGCACCGCCGACCACACCGGAGGAATACCGGCGCCCACAGCAATTGTCGCCTCACTCTGGGTGTGGTGCAGAGGCTCGGGGATCAGGATAAATGAACAAATATGTCGCGGGCAAGCGGGAGCTCTAGAAGGCTGCGACCGCCATTGCCGCTCGCTAAGCCACGCCCCCCCCAACAGTGTTTTTAATGCTTTTTCCCCCAGGCCAAAGTCGGGAGAAGGGGAATGTGCTCTCCAGACCCTGCGAAGCTCTCCACAAGTGCCTGTGAAATTGCAGGGTGAAAGTCCAGTGCTCACCGTGTACTGCTTTAAATCACCAAGGGCAGAACAGGGCATAGGCAGGCCAGCACACAGGGTCCCTCAGCTAAGTGGAAGTCCTTTCAGCCACCGAGCAGGCAGTAGGTCAGTCCTGATGGCGGTTCCTCCTGGCACACAGCAGTCCACGCAGTGTCTTCTCTTTTCAAGATCCACCAAACATGGGGTCACAGCCCCTTTACTTATAGTCCAAAAAGTCTTTGTTCTGGGGGTACTTGGAACATATTTATCAGTATATAAACACCCCCCATTCTCAGTGTAAGCCTTTGACTCCAGACACACAACAAGGGGGCAAAACCAGCATTTTAGAAGGCAGACACAGCCCTATTCAGGTGCATGTGCTACTCCTTCCACCACTACAAATGCAGACCAGACCTATTCAGGTGCAAGGGAAAACTCCTCTTGCTACTCTAAATTCAGCCAAGGTCTATTCAGCCTAGTGCTGAGTCAACCAGGCAGGGCAGGACACACCTCAACCCCCCCCCAAGGGACTGGCTGGAGTGAATACACATCTCCTGTCAGTCAGAACCAGATGGTCAATACACATCCAAGCAGGCACAAATACACAAAAAGCACACACAAATTCCCACTTCTAAAAGTGGCATTTCTAAAATAGTAATAATATATCTACTTCCACCAATGAGTAGGATTTATCACTACTATTCAAAACATACCAAACATGTTCATGCTACCCAGCTCGTGTAAGGAATTACTACTGAAGCACTTATAGGGGGAATCCCCAATGCATCCCTCACAGCAGTGGGAAACCAAATAGGCAGTTTGTCACTACCAGGACATGCCACACAGTTAAGGCACATGTCCTACCTTTTACCTACACCGCACCCTGCCCATAGGGCTTGCCAGGGCCTACCTTAGGGGTAACTGATATGTAGTAAAAGGGGGGTTTCAGGCGTGGCACCCACTTTATATGCCACGTCACAGCAGCAGTAAATAGCGCACACAGACTCTGCAGGGGTAGAGGCCTGAGACAGGTTTTAAAGGCTACTTCGGTGCTGGCTCAAGCATCGCTGCAAGCCCATCAGTATCATTTAATTGACAGGCCCTGAGTATATGGGATACCACTATACAAGGTATAGGTATAGGCAAATTAAATATGCCAAACAGGTGTAGACCAATCTTGCCAAGTTTACAAGAGCGAGCACATGCACTTTAGCACTGATCAGCAGTTATAAAGAGTCCAGTCATAAAACCACCAACAACAGGTTAGAAAAAAAAACAAGAGGAAGGAAATAAGTTCTAGGATGGCCCTCCAAAAAGGGCCAAGTCCAACACATAAAATATTTCATATACTCAGATTCCAGGAATGCAGTATAGAGTAATACCAAACCCTATCACAGATTGGGACTAATACTAGCTGCACACGCGGATCTAGGTTCAGCACATCAGGGGTTACTGCGACAGTCTTGTTACTGAAGCAGCGCTATTGGTGGCCAGGTCTAACCAAACATACAAGGACATTTGTCCTCCAATGTGACATCTGCCAGCAGATGAAAGGCTAAACCATAGCAGGTCCAACTCAGATACCTCTATTGATCTCAGACAAGCCTCTGACAGTCATTTTTTGGGATCACTGTGGACCCTTACACTCAGATGGGGCCTACAAGTACACCATAGTGGTAGTGGATTCATGCTCCAGATTTCCTGTGGGTTTGGCCTCAGTGCTGGGCTGATGCTCAAACTTTTATAAAAGATTTGCCAGTTTTCATTGGGACATACTCAATTGGCACACTACATTCTGACCACTTCCCGGCGTTTAGCTCACAGGCTTACAAAGAAGCCATGGGAAGTTTGGGTGTGGCCTTGTGGTACTCCTCCCCCTATCATACCGAGGGAAATTTGATAGTTGAGAGGAAAAACCGTGACTTAAAGCAGTCCTTAACAGCAGGAGTATTAGGCTTAAGTCGCAGTTGGGTCACTCACCTAAATAGGGTCCAGAGGACACTCAATAAAATGCCAAGGAAATCCGTGGTGGGTCATACTCCTTACATTCCGACCAATTCCCGGTGTTTAGCTCTCAGGCTTACAATGAAGCCATGGGAAGTTTGAGTGTGTTCTTGTAGTACTCCTCCCCCTGTCATACTGGGGGAAATTTGATAGTTGAGAGGAACAACGGTGACTTTAAACGGTCCTTAACATTAAGGGTATTAGGCTCGAGTCGCAGTTGGGTCAGTCACCTAAATAGGGTCTAGAGGGCACTCAACGACATGGCAAGAAAATCCCTGGGGGGGTCATACTCAATATGAAATTCTGTTTGGTGTAAGAATGTATGTACCAGACCTTGATAATGTCAGTGCAGTGGTGGCGGAAACACCATTTGACATCAATGAACGTTTGGCTGTTTTACAGGAACTCAATGAATTCTGGTTCACACAAACCAACGTCCAAGTAAAGCGCACCACCACTGGAGAAGTGAAGGTCATACTAGCAAGAACCTCCTGGGTCCCGAAGATTGGGGACTTGGTCAGGGGAACAATTGTGGGCAAGAAAGAATTTGGGCCCTCTTTCAGAGTGCCTGTACCTGTCCTGGCTATCGAAGGTACCAGAACTGTACTTCTTCCGCCCCTTGCCGGTCACAGAGACAAAAGGTTTGTCTTCATTGATCTGATCAAACCACACTATGTGGCTGATTCTCAACATAAGGCAGTGTGGGATCATGGGTAGCCGCCACACTCCTCTTGCTACTATTCAGGAAGTTCTGATGGAAGCTTTGATAACTACAGAAGATTCCCCTCTCCAAAGAGAAGCTGTAAACAACAATGAAATTATACTTCCTCCTGTTGAAACAACTAAAACTGTACAGTCAACAAGTACAGAAACTCAAGTTTCAATAAAAAAATTGATGATTCTACATGAATATGCTGCAGATTGAGTCATCTCCCTGTTCTACAAAACCTTCTGATCTGCCAAAAAAACACCGGAATACATCTGGCTACTTCGTGCATTACTATAGCCTTATAGCCCGCCGTAGAGGGCTATACCGGCTATTAAAGGCCCTCTCCAGTGTTAAAGGCCCCGAGCCGAAGGCGAGGGCCTTTAACAAGGGAGAGGGACTTTAATAGCGGTATAGCCCATCTACGAAGGGCTATAAGGCTATTAGAACATTCTGTCACTAGAGGACAGAATGTTCTAACAAAAAAACAAAGCCTTTTGGGAGCGTGAGGGGATTGGAATCACCTCAGGCTCCCTGAATCCTTTGTTCACAGCCAGAGCTGTGAACAAAGAACCATTGGAATGTTGGAGCTCCAGGCTTATACCAGCCATTATAAGCCCAGAGCACTCCATTGTCTTCAATGGAGCTCCCAACATTCCAATGTTCTAATACAATTTTTCATTGGATTCAGGTGAACCTGAGCCACCACTGCCGCCTCTCCCTTTCAAGCTACAAGTGTATGCTCTCTATCTTTGGCTAAAAAAGACATACTTTGTTACTCCTTGGTTACATATCTGGCCTACAATTGGATTACTATTCCTGATCCCCTGGACGCCTTTGGTGACTTTATTTTTCATACTTCTGAATGGACACTATATCACAGAACGCTCTACATTACAACTTGTGAACTTGGTTCTGAAACCACATGCATCATCACACCATGAACTAAGGGACCTGTCCCTGGTTAACATTACAACAGTTCCAGTTCCGGAAGGAATAGTGTAGGATAAGGTATCGTATGATGTGTATGGTCCTAATGAAATGTTACAAATTCCATATTTATTTAAAAATTCCTTAAATTATATCATTGCCTCTTGTACTTGCTCTTGTTCTGATGATTGGGGCATTAAAACTATGCACAATGTGCTTGCAGATCTAGAGCAATTGGCTACATCTTCTTTCAATGAAATGTATGATGGCACATCTAACTTTGGCTACAAGTTTTGCTATCAGCATTATCGTCACCATTTATTACAATAAGCTAGTATCTCGCGCGCTGTTTACAATTACCCTCAATGGGAACACTGCGCTACACCGCCAATAGGTAATTCAAAAACATTTGCACAAAAGCTTGCTTTTTTTTTACTCTTTTTGACACATCAGACCTAGCCGCTTACTATGAAAGGCTTGCACCAACACGGCAAAGAAAAATATGCTAACAAACACCAAGCTGATATACTCTGCTTCCTTTATTTCCCAACTGTCTGTACAGGGTTTTGACTTTTGGAACACACCATAGACACAAAATCTGTCTGGGGGACAAAAGATTGACAGGTTCAGGGAACTGAGGCCCGATTCAGAGCATGCATCATACCACATCACATGCTTTTCCTGAATAAAACAATGGAACAGACTTCCCATCTTGATATAGCCTAGATGAAGCATTTGAAAACACCTCATATTCCGGTGTTCTCACACTTTGAGAACTGGCAGCACTTAACACACTTCAGTGAGGATACACTAGATACCATGATACATAATGGTTCCTTTAATTCATCAGATACCAATTGTGAGGGTTGGTTGGTTTGGCCTGTGGACACAAATGGGTGTCAATCTAGATTCCTTGGCAACACCGAAGGGTTTAGGATCAATAGGCCTGGTCAGCGATATGTACAGTCAGAACACTTGGGTGGTGACATCATATAGTGTTGGGAAGTTGCGCCTTGATTGGCTAAAAACCCCAACACTTTCTCAGGTGAAGCAACACTTGTCCCTTCTTTCCATTGACATGGATATCATGGATTTTCTATTAGGTCCCCGGAACCCATGTAAAAAGGGCTTCTTGTATGGAATATATAACAAGCTGTGTAAGGTTTCTCAACAGGAAGCTGCTGAGAGACTACGCAAGATTGACTAGACGCTTCAAATATTATGTTATGGCCATGTGCTGTGGTGTTATATCAACAGTACGAGTCTGTTTTCTGCTTATGATCTTACAGAAAGGCACATAGAAATGGCACGAAGAGATGCAAAATATACCATCTTGCACATTGAAAAATTTGACTAATTACCTTTCACCGTCGCTGAGACACCATCCAGGGACTGGATAATCCATGATTACCTCACCCTACCAGTCACGACTTTACAATTCCAATATTGTCTACAACACTAACAGCTAGGCAGATACGAAGTACTAGGGGAAGGCTATGTAAATGATTATTGGGAATTACCATTCACGTTTAAATGCAGGGATGGGGACTCAGAGGTTTTCCTTAGTGGTTTTGACTGTGAAGATGCTTTAAGGGGGTCCTTAGTTTGCAAGGACATTTCACTTCATAGGGCATGCAATATTTCAGTTGCAAACTTGTCCTATTATCTGAGGGGTCTCCAGCTGCTGCGATTCATCCAGTTTTCAAGCTGCTCTCAAATAGGAGCTATTTGATGCTGAATGATCAAGGTTGCTGAGTAATGGAACCGGGCATCGCTAATCTGGTAACGGTTATTTCCCTAATCCCTGTTGCACCCAAGTACTGTTTTCAACTGCCTGCACAGTACGGAGGCAACTCTATGGCCTTCGATAAATGTTTCCAACATACGCTTTGATTCTCTGAGCAAACTGAAAGCCATGCTTTTTCAAAAAGATGTAGCCTTAACACCAGACTGAGAGACGTTTGAACTCCAGGTTGCAAAGTTCTCGTCTGAGACACAAACACTACTCCACACTAACTTCCTGCTGCATTTTGGGGAGCTGATCCACCGTATCCTTAATATGGCTGACACGAAGGTAACAGTGCACTTTATTTAATGCATTGGCTCAGGACTGGTTAGCACCTTTCAGACTATTTTCAAAGCTATACCATCTTTAATACAGTCTGTATTGGGAAGCGTTTTTGGAAGTCTCCCACTAGTCCTGCTACTTGTGGCGGGAATCCTGATTTAAATTTTTCTGCTCTGCAATGAATGTCCCAGTTCATCCCGGAATGGGGACAGCACTGCTTGTGCTGCGATGCAGTGAGAGTATGGTATACTGCTTCAGCACACCTAATCTTCGAGAACTGAACAAGCACTTGTTCTTGTCTTCAGGCCTGTTTTGCTTCACTGCATTCAACCTGTATTCTGCTGCCTGCTTTCCTGCCTTGCATGTCTATTGGATCTATACTTTAGATCACAATCACTTGCGCCATTGAACATTGAAGTACTAATGGACCCCTCAAGTGCCATGGAGATTGTTGTCCCCAGTTTATTCCATTGATGATGAATGCATTATTTGGCTCCTTGTGGAATAGATACCAGCTCTACAGTATGCTTACAGGATGCAGTCCCTACCTTAGTGGCTGCTGTGGGAACGGGATGGAATCACCTTTGCTCCATAAACCTGCTTCGAGCTGTGCCCCTGGGAAGGTCTTCTGCGGTTGTGAGTAACAGAAATGTGCGTCTACCCTGCAGAACACATAAACAATTGGCTTGTCTGTTTGGTGGAAATGATTTGGACAATTTTTTCAACAAAAAGAATCAACATTTTTCTAGGCACCTTGTCTTTCTGAGTGCTTGGTGGTTGAAACAGTATAATGACATTTAAAGGCTTCTATGAATATTTTAAAGGTAAATTTGCTCATAGATGATTTTTTTAAAAGTGGTTTTAGACCTTTTTAGTTTTCATTTCATATGGCCTGCTGGCTTTTAGATAGTTTTTATATATCAACCCTTAGTGTGAGGAGTGGGTATTATGTGACTGGGTTAGGCAAAGTAATGGTGCTACACATGTTTCTTACATTTCCCTAATTTAGCACAATTACATTCCTGCTGTGACCTTTTGCACATATTTGCGTGTGCGACAATGTTGGATTTGTTTATCTGAAACTACTTTGTTTACATAGCTAGCTTTGCATAACATTATCATGATGCATCAACACTATGTACAAGGCCTCTTGACGCTCTATGTACAAATGTTGTTCTATTTTCATCCACAAGGCCTCAGGCCTATCTACATATCCATAACATCACTAATCTATATGCACATTGCAAGGATGCTTTCTATCATGAATAATGAGCATCTCAAAAGATTAGTAGAAGAGGCACTTCAGCTGAGACTTCGCCATGCAGCGGTCTGACATCTCCATGAAGGGATGCCTAGTTCATGACCAAGACCGGTTTGTACATTCTCTCCTGCCAGTAATAGGGTTGGATCGTCACTTAGGGGAATTCTTGGCTTTACACCTGCACACACTCTAGGTACATGCAGAATCGGGTTTTGCATAGTGGCATTGTTTATATGCCTGCATATAAGCACCATGGTAGAACTATATCTACTATTTATGCTTCTGGTGCTTGTAATCACTTCCATTTGCTTCTGTCTACTGCTAATCACAGCACATGTATTCTATACAAGGATAATGTTGATTCAATAAATATATTAAAAACATCCTACTGTGTAATCTGTATATTTCTCTGAGCACAAGTAAGCATGAGTGATTGAGCGAAAGGTTCTGATCTGTTTTCATGATCACTGAGTGGTCATGGTTGTCATGTTCAGGGGTTGCCAGAAACCACTCGCTCCCTGGTATGGTTAGGGGGGGTTATGGTGGCACTGTGAGCTACCTGGTCTCTGAGCCAACATATCCTACTGGGATGCACAGTATCAGTCAAGGCACCTTACCCAAAGTTTATGTTGTCCAACAAATGGGCAGATCATGCGGATTAGGGGGAACTACACAACAATGGCTAATAGAGTATGTATTAATAGTTTAGCTTTAAATGGACACGTTGATTATTGTGCATGAGGGTCGGAATGATGTCCAGTGTTGACATTGCAACTTTGTCCCTGTGCTTAAGTGCATCTGTTTTACAGACCAGTAGCAGGTTCATTGGTTAGCACTTTCAACTGATAGTACCTCCACTGAACAGTTGTGGATGGCAAGATGGGACTCATACTGGAAGGGGAGCACCTATGAAATTATTATTTTCTGCATTTTCAGTTGAGACAATATTCTCTTTATCCTAGATAACAGTGAATGTATGTGCAATGTATGTATTCATATATAAAAGCACATTTATGCTGCTCCATACGTTTATATATGATGTAACAATAGGGAAAGTTTAAGGCTATAAATGAGTCCACCTTTATGTCACTATATATTTTACAAAGTGGGTTTTGGATAGCATACATTCATATTGAAGGCAGACAGGGCTGACAGTTGATTTTATTTGATGGTACTGTGATGTCAACAGATCAGCTTTCTGAGACAATTGATCATACTATTTCTCAATGTGATGTGATCATACTATTTCTCAATGTGATGTGATGATGTAAATAGAATATCTTCTCAACTTTTATTTTCATGGGTATGGATGCAGTTGGTAATAGTGTATGCCATTTTCAGCACATCATACCAGTTTACCCTCCTATGCTGCCTCTATCTGTGCCTATCACAACCTGATCAAATATCTAAGTCTAATTTTACCACCTTATAGGATCACGTCTCACCTTTCGCATTCTAGGTCTTAAATATCTGCTTACCATTTGTTATAAGATCACATGTTTTATGATTTCTGAAACCTTACATGTTTGTTGACCCTGTGCAGTGCTCCACTGCCTTTTGGCTAGGATTGCACCATCAAATACCACATAGCCTCTGCACTTAGTGTTGGGCCTGGCATGTTTTGCAGGGTTTTCCCCAACCTTTTTGCCTTCTTCCTCCTATTTTGTCTGACCTGCTTTTGTTGGCTTTAGAACTCTGGATACTTTACCATTGCTGACCTGTGCTAAATTATATTGGTGCTTGTTTTATTGAATATTGTCATATTTGATTTACTAGTAAGTCCCTAGTAGAGTGCACTGTGTGTGCCGAGGGCCTGTAAATCAAATGCTATTACTGGGCCTGCAGCACTGAGAGTCCCACCCACATGAGTAGCCCTGAAAACATGTCTCAGACCTGCCACTGCAGTGTCTGTGTGTGCAGTTTTCTACTGCCATGTTGACCTGGCAAGTGCACCCCCTTACCAGGCCCAAACCTTGTTCTTTTACTATATGTAAGGCACCCCTAATATAGGCCCAAGGCAGCCCCATGGGTAGGGTGCAGTGTATTTAAAAGGTATGACATGCATTGTTGTGAATAAAATGCCCTAATAGTGAAATACTGCTAATTTCGTTTTTCAATCTTGCAAAGACTATCTCTTCCATAGGGTAACATTGGGATTGCCTTAAAATATCATTTAAATGTAATTTCCCATTGGGAGCAGATAGAGATTAGGAAATTGTGGTCTCAGAACTCACAGTTTAAAAATACATCTTTTGGTGAACTTGGTTTTTAAATTGCGTGTTTGAACGTGCCACTTTTACAAAGTGGGCATTCTCTTGCTTAATCATTCTGTGCCTCTGCCTGTCTGTAGAATCCATGTATGGGTGAGGATGACAGTTGGGCTCTTGTGCATTCACTCTAGTGGGTCACACAAAAGGACCTAAGGTGTGCCTTACATATTGTGATGGGCCATCATCAGGCTGATGGACCTTTCTGAGCTGGAGTGGTGGGAAGAGGAGTTGTCACTGCCTTCTGAATAGGGCTTTGCCTGTCCTCACACAAAGCTGTCTCCAAACCCCTGTAGTGTGCCTGGTGTCAGGTCAGGGAAAGGCAGGGTATTGTGCACTACAAATAATTGTCTTTGAAGTTTGCCTACTTCAAAGGCAGAAAGGAGTATAAGTATTGGAACTATGACACTCTCAAATAAGATCACTTCTGGACTAAGGACATTCTGACAGGAAAAAGAGCTGGATGCTGTAGAAAGAGCTGCCACTCTGCCTGTTACTTTTTTGGGCTAGCCTGATGCTTGCTGTTTCTTTCCTCAGAGTGAAAGTACTGGACTTTGCTTTCTGAATCATGCTTCCAAGGTTCTCCAAGGGCGTGTGCTTGCTTGCCCAATGTTAAGCAGTCTCAGGGCCATCAAAGGATTTACCTTCATCTTGTTAACAGCACCTGGACTTCTCTGCTGGGAGTCCTGATTGCCAAGTGGTGCCAACTCCAGTTCTTTGGTCCTTTGAATCATGTCGATGGTGCAGCAACTCAAGAAAAGCAACATCGACGCTGGTAGCGACACTGCATCACCTCCCCTGCAACAGTAAAGAACTGACATCTTTCCTCCCCTGTGTAGCAGTTAGAGACCTACGCCTCACCTCCTCTATGGCAGGAATGAACCAATGCCACAACAGCACCAGCGACGCCTCACGTCCCTGATGTCATGCAATGTCTTTGATTTAATCACTTTCAAGGTACTGTTATTGGGGGTATGTGTGACCCCGTAGCCAGCCCATGCTACTCATGGTCGGCGATGAATTATTAAATAAGTACCTGGTCCGACATCAGAGCTATTGTTTTCTAGGAGCTACATGTCTTTACGCCAATCTTGTTAGAAGAAACATCTTGATTTTTGTATGTAGGATTTTTATCGCTTTGGTCTTGTTTTATTCAGATAACTATTAGCTATTTTTCTAAACTGATGTGGTGTCCTTTTGTAGTATTTTCAATGTGTTACTGTGTGTGTATATACAAATGCTTTACACGTTGCCTCTGAGATTAGCCTGACTGCTCGTGCCAAGCTACCAAGGGGGTGAGCAGGGGTTATCTTAGCTATGTGACTTCCTTACTCTGACTAGAGTGAGGGTCCTTACTTGGACAGGGTGCAAACCACTGCCAACTAGAGACCCCATTTCTAATACTTACTACACAAACCAAGAACTCTCTAAGGCTACCCTTGCAGCCTTCAGGCTTTGCAAGAATCATAAATGTATATATGAATCTGTGTGTGGTAGGAAGAAGTATCAAATATATATGCCTTGGAAACGGATGTATGACGTTACAACGCATGCTTTTACAACGCATGCCATTACGACGCAGGTTTTACAACGCAAGTCGTTACAACGACTTGCGTTGGGGGGCGCTGGATAGTGAATAGTTTAATTTACTATTCCAACTCCAGTCCCCATGGATAGTAGGGAAGGTGTTGGATAGTAATTAAACTATTCCCCATCCTAGAGCGCCCTCCAGCGCAATTTGTTGTAATGACTTGTGTTGTAAAAGTTGCGTCGTAATGGTAGTGCGTTGTAAAAGTTGCGTTGTAAAGGATGTTTCCCCTTGGAAACAATGCTGTCAGTTTATTATGATTGTAAATAGAATGACTTGGGTGAATTAAATGACAATGAGATGAGGTAAAGCTTCCTAAAAGAAGGGAAAGGTACACTTTTTGGAATAATTTATTCTTCATTCACTACCCGTTTGCATCTGATTATTTGTTTGTGTATGTCTGTCTGTTATTGTCACATCCTTCTATGCTGTCAGTTCAAATGACATATGTTCTCACTTCCTGTGGTGTCATCAGAGTAAAAAGTTATGTGATGTCACTACCTGGGATATCGCCTGACAGGGTCAAATGGCATGTCATGTCTATTCCGCTACCCCTAGCATTTTGGTGAATCGACGTCTACTGAATCATGCCACAGAATGTGGGTGAGTGTCTAATGCTTCTGTGGCAGACCATCCTTAGGGGCTGTAGGACACAAGCATCTGCAGACATTTCTGTAATACCAAAGTGTCCTAGCACACGAGGCCTTTGAGCAGCCAAAACACTTTATGTAATACTGTTCCTGGTACACACTTGTCTATTCGCCCCTATTTTTCTGCTTTGTGATGCTGACCAATGACAGTATCCATCTAACTCAAAAGTAGTTTGTGTCAGGGCATTCGATTGATTGATTGATTTTGAGATTGATATAGCGCTCGACTGCCCAAGGGTATCTAGGTGCTGCAATGGAGGAATCTGCCAGTAATGAAAGAAGGAGAGGGATTTAGTTTGAAAAGAGCCAAGTTTTCAGCGCTTTTCTGAAGGAAAGCAGAGTTAGACAGTTTTTAATGGCTAGAAGGAGCATATTCCACAATTTTGCGGTGTTCAGGATAAAACTGCTTCCTCCCCAGCAAACTTTCCTAAATGTGGGTATCTGAAAAAGTTTACTGTGCGCTGAGCATAGTGTTCTACAAGGATGGTACCAGGCAAAATGCTGTTTCAGGTACACAAGTCCTGTTCCATGTACTGCTTTGTACGCCAGGCATAGAGATTTAAACTCTGTTCTTCTCTTTACCGGGAGCCAGTGAAGAATTTTTAGACCTTGAGAAACCAACTGGTACTTAGGAATGTTCAGTAGCAGCCTGGTGGCAGCATTTTACACCTGCTGAAGTTTCAGCAAGTGCTGTTTCTGAATGCCCAAATAAAGGGCATTTCCATAGTCCAGTCTGGACAATGCTAAACTTGTCACTAGTGTTTTTACTGCATCTGGGGGAATAAAAGGTCTCACTTTCCAGATTAGCTTCAGTGTTAAATGAACCTGAGAGGCAACTTTATTAAGTTGATGATGAAAGGTGAGTCTGTCGTCAAAGATGATACCCAGGTTCTTAACCTTGTGCACTGGAGTAGGAAGACTTCCCATATCCAGAGGCCACCAGTTTTGTGACCAAAAAGAGGTATTGGATCCCATCAACAGAACCTCTGTTTTACTTCCATTGAGCTTTAGGCAGTTTGAGCTCATCCAATGGTCTACGTGAGACATGCATTTATTTTATTTATTTATTTATAGAGTTTTATATAGCACAAACGTGACCCTTGGGTATCAGAGCGCTTCACAGTTACATGGGTTACATATGGAATATAGTGGGTATAGCTATATACAGTTATATACAATATACAATGTATAATGAGGTAAATTTGGAATATAGCGGGTATAGCAGCATTACTATATAAAATAATCGGGTACATAATTCTCCTAGTAGTTTCGGCAAAACAATTATACAATTATATACAATATACAATGTACAATGAGGTACATTTGGAATATAGCGGGTATAGCAGCATTAATATATATAAAAATCCTGTACATAAATCTCCTAGCAGTTTTGGCAAAAATATATATTTTTTCTAGGAACTTCTTAAGGAACAAGGTGTAACAGTATTTCTATACAAGTTGTTTTGATGTACTTTCCGCAGGTTCTACAACATACACAGTTCACGATCGACGTTTAGGTATTAATCACGATGCTTAATCACGATGCTGATGATGAACAGTCTAGCCTAAGGAAGGAATTTGCTCATTAGGAAGAGCTTCGCTTCCTTCTTGAATGTTGCTGTGTTTGGAATTTTTCTAATGTTTGGAGGGAGTGAGTTCCAGATTCTGGGGGCTGCTCCGGAGAAGGCTCTGTCATATGTTATCTTCTTCCGAAAGATGGGAGGTCTCGGAAACAGCTCTCTGGCACTCCTATCTGGTCTGCTTCCTCCTGATAGTTCACTGATAGTTCAATTTTCTTAGCTAGGTACCTTGGTGTTTTGTAGTGGAGCGCTTTGTGGGTAGTACATGCCAGTTTTAGTTGAATTCTGGCTTCATAAGGTTACCAGTTTAATGCTTTCAGGTGAGGGGAGATATGGTCGTATTTTCTAGATCCCATAATGAGTCTTGCAGCCGCATTTAGACATGCTTTTAGTGGTGCTGTGGAAATTTTTGATAGACCTGCTAGAGTTGTACATCCATATTCAATCCTTGAAATAACTAAGGACAGGACTGCCATTTTGAGGTCCGCCGTAGAAATGAGTGGTATTACTTTTCCAATATAGTTCAGGTGAAAACGTGCACTTTTTGCCAATGATTTGATGTGGGCTTTCATGTCTAGGTGATTCCCAGTGATTTTGTAGATTCAACTAGAGTAGGGGTGCAGTTTAGCGCTGTGATCAGTTTGGTCCACTCCTTTGTTTCTGTGGGGTTCTTAGGTGGTGATATTAATAGGAATTCCATTTTTTGTGCATTTAGTGTCAGGTGATTGCTAGTTAACCAGTGTAATGACACTTTTAAGGCCTCATTCATTATCTTGATGTCTTCCAGTGACGCGATCTTGATGTAGATCTGAGTGTCATCCGCGTACATGTGATAAGATATGTTTGCGTTTCGGAGAATTTCTGTAAGGGGTTCGACATAAAGGTTAAAAAGTGACGGTGATAGTGTTGATCCTTGAGGGACTCCAATTGAATTTGTGCATGATGGTGATAGGGTCCAGTTGACCAGGAATCTTTGTGTTCTGTTCTGAAGGAAGGGTCCAAACCATTTCAGAACAATTCCAGATAGTCCCATCCTGTCTTGAAGCCTGGCTAGCAATTTTTCGTGATTTACTGGGTCAAACACAGACGACAGGTCAAGAAGGACAATCAGGCATGTTTGATTGTGATCTAGGGCCTTTAGCGCATCGTCCACTATATGTAAGATTGCTATTTCGGTACTGTGGCCTGGTCTGAATCCGGATTGGCAGTCGTCCAGCTGCTTGAAATTGGCGATGTGATTGCTCAGCTGATTCTGTACACATTTCTCAATTAGTTTGGCAAGTTATGGAATATTGGTTACTGGGCGAACGTTATTTGGCTCTGCCGGGTCCGCTGTAGGTTTTTTTATGATGGGGAGGACTTGACATGTTTTAGGCACTCCGATAGGATCCCTTGAGATAGTGAGCCATTTAATATATCTGTCCATATTGGGATGACGATATGATTGATTCTTTTTAGGCATTTAGAGGAGAGGGGGTCATTGTAGTGATTATTAGGTTTTATATCCGATAGAGTTTTGTCAATGGTATTCTGATCATATAACTTGAAGGTTGCCCATTGTGCATTGTTTTTCAATCGTGATCGTTTGTCATGGTATCAATGTTCTGTGGTGGTAGTTGGCTGGTAAGGTTGTCGGCTGCCATCCTGAGCTCTTTTTCTAGCGAGTTAGCCTTGTCAGTAAAGAATGAAGAGAATTCTTCGCAGCTCAGTTGCGTTTTAGTCGTTTCTTGGGCAGATTTGGCCAACTTATTTGATTGTTGCTTTAACATCTCGAATAGTTTCCGCAGTCTGTTTTTAGCATTGTCCAGTTCCAGTCTAAAAAATTCATTTTTGGAGTTGAGTACCCTTTTGTTGTACTGGTTTCTGATTTTTTGAGAGTTTTAAGCTGGGGGATGATGGGTGCTTTCTCCATTTTCTTTCTGCAAGTCTCAGTTTCTGCCTATCTTCATTCAGTGTTTCATTGAACAATGGATTGTTATCTTTCTCTGATGTTCTTTTCAGTTTTAGTGGCATGGTGGGGTTGGCTATATTCGGCATTGACTTAGTGTAGGTCTCAGTGAGTTTGTTAATGTTCAGCAAGTTGGTAGGCGGATATAGTTCCTTCTCACATTTTTCTACTAGTAGCTGAATATTAGGGTCTTTGGTGTCCCAAATCTACTTTTTAGTTTTGACAGACTGCGCGGTCTTGCTCTTTTTTATGGTGGGTATCAGGAAGGTAATGGCATGGTGATCTGACCAGTCGCAATGAACAATTGAGTGGACTGTAATATCTTTACTCCTCGAAATTACGCAATCTAAGCTTGCCCCTTTGGAGGGAATTGGCTGTGTGCAGGCTTGATTAAGGTTTAGCTCTGTTAAAAAGTCTTTAAGTGCGTTAACCTGTTTGTCAATATTGTCGTCCCAGTGTAAATTGAAGTCGCCTAGGAATATGTTATTGGTGTGACTGTTAGCGTTAGTCGTGATGATCTCCATTAACTGATCTGTGAAAGTAGCATTATTACCTGGTGGATGGTAAAGCGCATGCAGGTTGCACTTTTGATTGTCTGCAGTTCTTATATTGAGACCTAGGTATTCACAGGATTCGAGAGGGTCTGATTGTATTTGGTTGACCTCTATATCCGATCGATGTATACAGGCTATCCCGCCACCTGTCCTTTTTTGTCTGTCTAATCTCACAATGTTATAACGAGGGGGCACCAGTAGATCCATGAGAGGGGATGAGGATTCCGTGAGCCATGTTTCTGTTAGGATTGTTATGCCTATTTCCTGGTTTACAATGAGGGCAGCGATGTCAGAGGCATGTTTTGCTGCGGATCGACAGTTGAGCAGTAGGATAGTAGCGGTTTCCCTGAGCTACTAGAGTTCATCTCTTGAGTATTGCCGGTTAGCTGGACTTGTAGTAGGTTTTATGGTTGGGTTTCCTGTTCGTAGGCCAGCATGTTCTATTTGCATCGATCGGGACTGATTTAATTTCCTCACCTCTGCTGCTAACTTTAGGCTCATACGACCGTAGTATGGTTAGGGTTTCATCCTATTTAGGATTTCTGTCTGGTCGATTTTGCCTGTTTAATAATGTCATGGCTGTCTCTCTACTCTTTTCTTGAATATTATGCATTTATTTTTGGACGTATTTGATTATGGAGTGGGTGCTTATCGTGAATTCTAGTATTTTTTTTCCATAGTTTGTAGAGCGTTTAAAATGTCCTGTGACATATTTCTCACTTGTGTTTGGAGAGCTTCAATTTTCCTTTGAGTCTGAGGTGATGTCTCAGGAGTACGCATCTGCCTATTTAGGGTTTTGTTTGAGTCATGTTGCTTTAGAACTTCGATGTCTTCATTTATCCTAGTCTTGTCTTTAGCTTGGGTGTTTGTGCCTCCTCTATTTGTGGTGTGGGATGCGCTCCCTATGTCCTGAGATCTTGATCCTACGCTAGCAGGATATGGTTTTCGTAAGGTCATAGATGTCATTTGTAATGTTGTTGAGTGGGGTATGAGAGGGGTGTTATCTTCCAACTTCTTTATTTACGGCTCGAGGTTCCCGTTGACTGGCCTGCGTGTTGGAGAGGTCACATCCTGTGGTAAAGGCGCTGAGTCTTCCCACTGTAGTGGCGTCGGGGTGGAAATGGCATATGGTATAGAATTATCTCCTGTCTCTGTATCACTTCCGTCCAATGTGTCTCCTGTTAATGTTGTGTCTCCTGGTATCATTGTAGCTTGAGGTTCTAGAGGGTCTTAAAGCATTGTGAACTCTGTGGTGGTAGTGTCGGTAGTGAATTGGGTGGTTATTTGTGTGGTCTGGTGTTGATTAGATAACGTTGAGTTATCTACACACTCTTTTAACATTGCAAAAAAGGTTGTCAAACTTTTCTAGCTTGTCGTTAGTTGCTTGTATAAGTACAATTCCGTTCTTGTAGATAGTTATGCATAGCTCCGCTCTCAATCTTAATCTTGGTGATGGGGGCGATCATAAGTTTTGTACCATGTGGGATGTTACTTATATTTTTTATGTTGAACATTTTTGTAATGGTCATGAGCCATTTAGCCGTTTTTCTAGTGTAAAATATCAAGTCATTAACAATTATGCCTTTTTTTAGATTGAAGTAGGGGCTGATTAAAGTGAGCAGCGGTATCCTCCAGAATGCTTGAGATGGACACCACAATCTGGGTATTGTCTGTGTAGTAGATCAATGAGAAGCCAAACTGCCTGATGACATCAGCTAAAGGGGTCACATACAGATTGAACAAAGTGGTACTCAATGATGAGCCCTGGGGCAACCCACATGGAAGTGTAAACTGTTTTGAGCAAGAGTCCCCAATCTGAACAAATTGTAGCCTGGTATTTAGATAGGATTTAATCAGGTTTAAGGCTGAATTCTGGACTCCCACTTTTTGGAGCCTTTTGATAAGAATATCGTGGTTCACGGTGTCAAAAACTGCCGATAGACCCAATAGGATCAAGGCGACCCTTCCATGTGTATATTCGTACATGTGTGAGGAGATATGAAGGTGTATATGTCACAAGTAGGGAATGCACATGCAAAAATGCACAATGGGACATTGGACTACATGTTGTGGACAGGGTGAAGATGGGGTGTTTGAGTAATCACTAGGCATTTGGCAGAACTTCGACCCCATCTCTGAAGATGTCCTCCACAAGTGCATCCTCGAAACTAAGCCCTCCAACCACTCGCTCGACCCCATCCCTAGTGCCGTTGCCATTGACTTCTATACCCATTCTCTTCCCTATTGGACCACTCTGGTCAACCTCTCACTCTGTCAAGGCTCCCTTCCTGTTCCCTTCAAAACTGGGCAGGTCACCCCTCTGCTTAAAAAACCCACTGCGGATGCGAATGACCTCAACAACTTCCGCCCTATCACTAACCTACCCTTTCTTGCGAAGATCACAGAAAAATGTGTTGCGAAGCAACTCTCTCGTCATATCAAGGACAATGATCTTCTTGACAATTTTCAGTCCGGCTTCATCCAAAACTGCAGCACTGAAACTGCCCTGCTGCAAGTGATCGATGACGCGCTCCGAATACTAGACTCGGGGGGGTCTTGTCTTCTAATTCTCCTCGACCTTTCGGCAGCCTTTGACACTGTCAATCACAACACCCTCCTCAACGCTCTTCAACAGAGAATGGGCATGGAGGGCACTGTGCTGAAATGGTTTGCTTCTTTCCTCTCTGATAGATCCCAAATGATCAAAATAGCGGACAGTCCTTCATCTCCCTCGGCAGTGGGCCAAGGTGTTCCCCAAGGCTCTATTCTTGCACCCACATTGTTCAATCTCTACTTGGAACCTCTGGGAAATCTCCTAAGTAAATCTGGGGTCAACTATCATCTCTACGCAGACGACACTCAAATCTACCTCAAGGTTGCCTCCACTCACGATCTCTCCATCCTTAGCTCTACCCTCGACTCCATTCAAAACTGGATGTCAACACATCAACTGATTCTGAATCCCTCCAAAACTGAATTCCTCCTCCTCTCCTCCTCACTTTCTCCTCCCCTGGTTCAATCATGGATGGACCAGATGAATCTGCTGAACAATAAACCCATCATTGTGGACACCGCAAAATCCCTTGGTGTCATACTCAACTCAAAACTCAATCTACTTTCCCATATTAATTCAATTGCAAAGTCTGCCCGATACCAACTGCGCCTTCTTTGGGGGATTCGTCGCTTCTTCCCGGAGCATGACCTTAAAACCCTGGTCCAATCGCTGGTCCTCTCCAGACTGGACTACTGCAATTCTCTTCTGACTGGCCTCCCCAAATCCCACCTGTCCCCACTTAAGTCTGTTCTCCATTCAGCAGCTCGTTTCATTTTTGGGGCCAAAAGAAGCGACCACATCCCTCCCATGCTATCCACACTCCGCTGGCTTCCCATCGAGTCTAGAGCTATCTACAAGACTGCCTGCATCACCCACAAAGCCTTGCACTCGTCTTCCCCGCGCTACCTGGCGAATAAGCTGAAACTCTCTGGAGGCTCTAGACCATCACGAAATGCGGAAAATCTACTGCTTGAACCTCCCACTTTCAAGAAGGAAAGATCGATGGCCCAATCCTTTTCCGGCGGCGCAGTGAGAATCTGGAAATCACTTCCGCCTCAGCTCCGGATCACCACCTCCTCCCAGGCCTTCAAATCTGACCTCAAAGTTCTCCTCCTTCAAAGACACTTCCAAATGTAATCCTTGCCCTCTCTATTATCTGAAGAATATCCCTCCATTTAGTTAATCTACTAACTTGACTATGGAAGTGTCTTCCCAGTGTGTTCATGTGGTCTGAGAGTTCGCCATTTTTTGCAGTATTATCCTTCTACCCATGTTTTGTACTCGTGTGTAACATGCACCCGTCACTTTCTCTTGTAACACACTGTTTTCTACCTCTTACATTTGGTTGTTTTCGATGCCTGCACAAGTGCCACCAGTGCCTACGTAACGTTTGTTCTTGTGCTTGAGTGTCCTCCTTATATTGCAGTATTATACCTTTATGTTTATCTTGTACGCTTTTGTAACCGGCACACGTCACTTTTTCCTCCTGTAATGCACCGTTTGCTACCTCTTGTATTTTGTTGGCTCACGATTGTCACTTTTGTAATGCACCGTTTGCTACCTCGTGTATTTTGTTGGCTCACGATTGTCACTTTTGTAATGCACCGTTTGCTACCTCTTGTATTTTGTTGGCACACGATTGTCATTTACCTCTTGTATTTTGCTGGCTCACAATTGTCAACTTTGCTTCATTTAATGTAACGCTTGCTTTTGTATTTTGTTCACATGGAATTTTCTCATGTATCAGTTCTGTTTCTATTGTAAAGCGCTCTGACACCTTCGGGTAAAGTCCACGCTATATAAAAATGCATAAATAAAATAAATAAAATAAAATAAATGAGGCTGGAGGGTTTGTGATACTGGAGTGCTAGGGTGCATCAGAGTGCATGTGATTCTAAGAGGGAGTGCAAGAGTGCTAAGGTAGTTTGAAGTGGAAAGTGTTTTATGGAAGAGTAACGATATAAATAAGGGTAGGAGGGATATTTTTAGAGGCGTGGGGTGGTTATATTTTCGGATGGGATATGATTTGTGGAATGTGAAAGGGTTACCTGATATAAACAACAAGGGGTGAAATTGTTACTACTGGACTGTGTTAGGATTTATGATGGCAGGGTAGCAGTCAAGGGGTCTTATAGAGTTGGGTGGATGAGGCTGGGTGGTGTTATCAGAGGAAGCATGCTGTAGGATGATGAGGAGCGATATTCTCTGTTTAGCTGTTGCAGGCTTCAGACATTAGTTCTTTTTAAGTGCGTTTATGGTTGCCGTCTGACTGTAGCTTGTGAGCACAAGACGCATGCGCCTTGAACTCAGCAGTGGTCAGTCCATTTGGGCTGAGGAGCCACACCCCCACCTTTTTCCAGGCAAGAAGAGTGTCTGTCTGGCTGAACAAAGGTCAGCGGGACAGACACTCTTCTGGTCCAGATTTGATAGCCAGGTACTGTACTAGACGTGCTAAAAGCGCAGATTCCTGTCGGGCTCAAGGCTCTTTTTCCAGGCTGAGGATTTCACAGCCCAGTGGGAGTGCCCTCCTCAGCCTGGAAATAGTGCCTTGAGGCCCTCCCCCTTGTGACGAAGGGGAACGTTACCTTTTGCCTCGGTCTGTGGCGCTTCCGTTTTAATCCCTGATGTGCCCAGGGCCAAGTGGATGTTGTGCAATGGCCAGAGCTGCTGACTGTGGAGCTGCAGAACCAGGTGCGAGTCTCTGCGTCGGCTCAACATCCTGTGATTCTGGACAAAACACTTAATCGCCCCATCCCTTAAAAAAAAAATGTATGTGCCCTTGTGTAACGTAATTGGTGCTCATGTAAAGTGCTCTAATACCCTCGCGTCGAGTTTACCTGTATAAAAGTGCCAAAAAAAAGTGCCAATCAGTGGCACTTCATCACAGTGTGGGGTGATCTCGGCATAGTCACTTCAGGGCCACAGGAACCCCCCGCCCCCACATAGCCAATATCCCGCAAATAACACACAGACACCAGTGTTGAGATTGGGAAATATTGCTGCAGGTTTATTGTTACATACAACATTATGTAATCACGTTGGGTTATCTTACAGGCAATCCAAGGGCAGGCCGCATTCTCGCCACCTGCCCGCCTGATGAGCCAAACAGCACAGTGGCAACCAGCCAGCTGCTGCACCATTATGGTAATACACTACTCACGCCCCTTGCAGGGCGTATCTAGGCAAACCCCCGGTTGCACAGGCCCACAACCGCCCGAAGGACTACTGGGGCGCCGACTCGGATTCCTAGACCTCCCATGAGGTTCTAGGTTAGGCTCTGGCACCCCTATGTGCCCGCTGAAGTACTGTTTTGCACCTCTCTGTTTCCGGATTGCCCTGTAACTCCACCACAGCCTGTGCGATGGTCCCCGCTGTCGCACTGGTACCCCACCAACGCTACTACTTTTACCTGCAACCTTTGCTCAGCAGAGCCTCTTTTAAATCGAGGAGGAATAAGTCTAAGCCAACCGGCGTCAGGACTCCATCCGCCTCGAAGTAACCTTTTACTTTGTCCTGAATCATTTAATGTCTGAAGAAGCCTAGACCCCTCTGTTGGGTAAATTTCTTCATGGCACAGAGCTTTTCTTCCTAGACTTTATAATTGCTTGGCACAACTTAGCACCTCACCAGGGGCATAAGATGCATGCCTGAAGAAACGCAGGCCCTTCTG
Source organism: Lissotriton helveticus (assembly GCF_964261635.1). Taxonomy (NCBI): domain Eukaryota; kingdom Metazoa; phylum Chordata; class Amphibia; order Caudata; family Salamandridae; genus Lissotriton; species Lissotriton helveticus. The sequence goes on along the minus strand of NC_136065.1, from coordinate 885,095,797 downwards.
CCCCTAATCTGCAGATACCCTGGGTCTTATCCCTCACAAAATTCGTGTACCATCCCTGGTTCGAGAGTCATAATACCAGGTAATGACAATGGGAAGAAGGGGCCCCTACTGTTGAAGGCGCTTCGTGTCAAATTATAGGCGTTCCAGCACCAGCCCTGACACTTGAACACCCTTCACGACAAGCGACAGCAGGCTACACCCAGCCAGGTTATGACTACTGCTGTAACGCCACTCTCCGCACAACATAGAGACAGTGTGCTTACAATAACGCTTGTGCTGCTATCTTAAAAGCGCACAGAGGCATAGAAGGGATAATATCCTACTATAAATAGGACAATGACCTTGCATGTGCCAATACAAGATTGAAAAGGTATAACAGCAGGCATCACCCGCCCTCTTGGGTTTAGTCTGGGAACAGCTTAGGCCATGCTACCTTTCTGAACACTCTCTGGCTGCATGCCAGCCTTGAGAGCAGAGGTGGCAGCCCCAATACGGGATGAATGGCTGGAGAACCTTTTCCCTTGCTTCAGCAAACCAGCTCTATCAAGGCACGCAAGCATATTTTTATCCATTTGGTATTTGGTCAAGGGACTCAGGTCAGCATGGATGAGAAGGTAACCCGGGACCGCAGGACGTAAAGCGAGGTAGGACTTGAGGGTCTCTACAGGGCAATAGCAGGGGTCACCCAAGGGGGCCAACCGGATAACCGTCCCTTTGCCTGTCTGATCAGTTTTGGACCGTCTGAGAGTGATGGACAGGCCAGCTTCCAAACTTATGTCCGCCACCCCTAAGACATCCCCAGCCAAATCCGACTAAGATAGCTGTCTGTAGGATTACTTAAGACCACCACAAAGGGATTGCCGGGACAGAACCAAGTGCCCCCTTGAGATCCCTACCTGCATCATGACACGCCTGCTGACCAAGCCCCTCTGACACTAATGAGCATATACCCCCGAAAACACTCCCTCTACAGCAATAGTGTAGACTATCCCAGGTTCGAGAGGCCAAAACCCCGGAACGAGCCCCCGAGATGAGGGGCCTCCCCTGTAGATAGCGCTCCCTAATCTAAACAATAGGCGAACCTGCGCATAACACAGGGACCCCACCACACACCTTCACACCAAGCATCAGCAGACTGCCCGGTAATGTATAACTACTTCCGAGGCGCAGTTCTCCAAAGTCACTGAACTGTGCTTCGTGAACGCTTATGCAACTATACCCAAGCAAAGTACAGAGGGGTATTCAGTGCGCAAAGCATAGGAGGACTTACATTTTATATACAGGCTTGCAAATGCAAACAGCTGGTATCCCATGCCCCTTCGACCTGGGGGCAGCTCAACCATGCTACCTCATGAATAGCTGGTCTATAACGTTGACTTCGACCCCCGAACTAAGGGATTAATAAGCTGAACCAAGGTGCTCCCAGTATAGGCCAACTTCTCACCTTGGGAGGGGCACACGGGAATCTGAAGGATACTCAGGTTCACACAAGGCTGTTTCAACGCAGCCCCGGGGAGCCCAACCCCGCTAACCCAGTGAGAAACCGTGGGTCCAATTCCGGCTAGGAGCCCATTGTGCAAGCCAACACCTTAATATAGAGAGCGAAGAAAAAGGGGGTCTGGAATACCAGATAGACATTCAGTGCCTTCATACGGCTGTTACTTCACTTCCTGGGCACTTCTATATTGAGAGTCTTCTGGGGGCCCACCTCTATAGGTAATATTGGCAGTCCCGGCTCAGGCAGTGGCGCAATTGCTCTGCTAGTACGTGAACTGAGTAAAAACTGCAGGCTGTAGACCCTACATACTACTGAGAAGCAGCTGGTGCACCCGAGCTGAAGGCTCAGCGGATGGGCTGCCTTCCCGAATCCAGAGCCTTGGGAGAACTGACAGACAACAGCAGTATTAGGAAGAGCAAATTGACTATTGTTCTACATAGGATAAGTTAAACAGTGCAGGTCCCGGGAATGCGCATAAGAAGGACTGACTACCACTTGGTAAGGCCCCAGGATCGTTATGCGCATGGGTTATATATGTCCTTTTAGCTCAGGGCTAGACCTAGGCTTTGCTACTGTTCTAATATAGGCACATCCAGGATGGACTTCCATACAGTGACCCATTCCCTGACAGGGCAATCAGATAATACCCCTAAGTGAGGGCCCCACCCAATGAGCGTCCAGGAGTCTGACATATCGCGGCACTGTCCCAGTATGCGATAATGTTGGATGGAGTCCAGAAATGCTTGTGGAACGCTCCCAATGGCCTTCAAAGCGCAAGAGCAGGGATCAATACACATCCATGTACGCGGAGCGCACAGCTACGCGCCTCTCCTTGACCCGGCAGTCATACAAGTCTGCTGGGAACCAGAACCATTGCTCGGCACCTCTCTTGTGGGTAACGGGCGCGCATTCACATGTACGCAGCGCGCCCCTCACACTGTGTCTGTTCCATGCAAACCTCTGCATGACCACTCATTTCATGCCCTCCGACCTCAACATGCAGGGTTTGGAGCCTCGCACATCCCTACCAACAAGCGCTCAGTCACCTAACTACATGAATCATGCAGCAAGACGGCTTGATCTAGTAAAGGCTGGTGTGTCGCATGACCCCCAGCACTGGATATTCGGTCACCTGTACGTACTGATACCTCATGCATAATAGCTACTTTTTGTCAGGAGTGACACCCGTCTCTACATGGGCACCCAGTTACACGTACCCATTAGTCCCCTAACGGTTCTAGCTTGCTGCCTGCCTGATGTATCACACGTCTTGCACCGGGACGCCCAGACGCACTTACACATTAGCGGCCATATGCGGGGTACACTAGCAGATAGCCTGATGTACCGCACACCTCAACTGCAGGTATTCAGACCCCTAAACATACTGAATATCCTTTCAACTATATGCAGGCCCCCAGGATATGTACCTACTGAGTATATCAAGCCGTGTCGGCTTGCAGCTAGCCTGGTTGCCTCACACGCACTGCAGCACTTACAATACATGTGTACACAATCCCTGTGCCATAGCACACTTCCGCTCACCGCCTTTCATGAGCAACTGTAGACGTTTGTCTAATATCGAATTATTAGCCCAGCGGCCCTGTAGTGCAACTGATTCTCTGTAATGCGCTCTGGCACCTATGGGTAAGGGCCGCGCTATCTAAAACACATATCGATAGGCAGCGCTATCGGTCCGTCCCCGCAGCATGAAGGGAGCATGAACCATGGCCTGTATTAATCGAAAATGTTCTTCTATGCGGCACTCTGACACCAAGAACAATGTTCACGCCAGGGCTTGGTAAGATTGTGTAACATGTACGCGCCACTCTTTTCTTGAAAGACAGCTTATGATCTGTACACTAGTGAGTTTCTCCTCCTGTGTGAATACTGTTCCTATTGTGAATCGCTCAGCCGCCAACGTAAACATAGTGCGGGGGTAGAAGGCGCACTGGGGTTGCTACCAGTACTACCGCACTGTATCCATCGCCTCCTACAGCACCGAATACTCGCGTACTGTATTACTGTATAATTGGAAGCATCTACCCTGCTGGGAGACATGGCCCTAATACCAGTCGCGCAGCAGGGCAATTTCATCGGGAAAATTTCCCGGAAGTAAAAGAGTCTGAAATAAGGAACACAGGAATGAACCGGCGTCCGCAAGGCCTCCGTGGTCAATGACCGTCAAACCGCAGGGAGGTGGACAGCCCGATGCCCTCGCTCCTGCCTCGAATCTTTAATGCGCATGTGGTAGAGTTAAATACTGACCCGCATCAGACAGGACAGGGGCCACCCTATTGGAACGACCGCCACTACCGGGAATACCTAGGGCAAAGGCATGCAAACAACCTACGCTCTGGCCTACCAATATCAACAAGTTCCCGCTGCAAGAGGGAAGATATTGAGCTCAACCTATACTTAACTACTAACCAGAGCGCCTAGTCCACGCACTTTAGTGGCGCGGGGCTCGGTCTATCTACAGCCAGGAGACTAACCTCCCGAATGCTCGTAGCTTCTGCCGGGTCTCCTGCAGAACTGAGAAGACCTGGGGCACGGTGGTTGGACCTGATCACATATGGTGAACAGAGATGCGCTACCTGCAGAGCATATAGTGGGAGAGTGAAGTACTCGATTTCCTCTTATGGTGCCCCCCAGGGGGCCTGAAAATGTCGGCAATAGACTAATTGCCAAATCAGAAACAGCACGACTGCAGTTTCAAATTTCAAATGTGAAACGGACTCCCCGCGTAGTTGCTGTTCTCCAGCTAATGAACAAACGAGAACCCAATATGAATAACGGAAGGCAGACTCCCATTTTACGAACATACTGTGGGCACAAGCCACCTTCAGCCCCAAGTAGATACCTCACCATACTTGCTGACGCTGCGAGGAATGAGGGGGGTTGGGGGAGCGGCCACCGGCACGAGCGCACGTGGCAGGCCGGGATCGGTCTGCAGGAAAGGATGAATTAGGAAAAGGCGCATATCAATTGCTCCCACAACTTGTGACTTTGATGCTGAACTCCTAAGCAAACAGCATATGGTCTAAGACTATGAGAACCCTAAAAGTTTGTGGCAAGAACCGGGCACATGCCTAACTCATACGCGAGCGCTGCGCCACAAGGAAGGTATTGACGGAACAGATGCGTGAGCACACTCGAGAAAACCTGCACTCAGGTGCACCAAATTGACTAAACATGTACAGCCATCTATACCTAAGTAAAGAATTTGCGTGAAGGAGTGCGAGGAAGACCCCTACACCTGGGCACTCGAGAAAACATGTACTCAGAAGCACAAAATTGAACAAACAAGTAAAGTAGACGCGCTCCGGCCAAGGATTCTTCATACCAAGAGCTCGATAATACAGGATAAGTGAATGTACCACGTGGGTTTCTCATTCATATCCACCCCACTGCTACCGAGTGCATTGATGACACAGGAAACGCTAGACGAACATAGCATGAAACACGCAGCAGAATGCATGAAGCCATAGCACTCTACTACCCACAGCCAATGCTTAGTTCAGCTGTGGGGCACTAAAACCATCTTCGTAAAGATATAAATACTTAGCAAAGAAAACGCTCTATGCATCATGCCCCGGTAGGGACAAATGTTCCCGGATGTTGTCCCTAACAACTGAAATTACTCTGCCCGATGCCTATACAGAATGTCGTCCTGCACACACGAGATGCTCAAGAGGAACTTTTGTATGGATTGGGACGTGCATCAGCAGATTTGTGAATTCTAGGGCACCACCGCAGCGTGCCACGATAACCAGCACCAATCTTTTAAAACGCGCAAACTAGACCCGAACGGAAACAGGTATGAGAGCGCATTACATATTTCGAAGTACGTTACATGTTTACATTTTCCAGTTACTTTCATTATAGGCACGGGGAGATTAAGTGACATGCCCAGAATCGCAGAGGTTTTTTGGCGTTGTTGTCGAGACTCGAACCCAGTTTCCCAGGTCAGAAGTCATGCGCCTTAGCCGTTGGGCCAACTCCTCTCCGTATTTCAGCGTACGTGCGAGCTGCTGGCGGACCATGATGCGTGGGGGTAATCTGGGTATCATGCTATGAGGTCGCCTACGTGCCCCCCACACATTACCCCCACACGACCTCAAAACTCTTTTTGGGCGTAGGCCCTGCTGCGTGATACTCGCACACCCATCCATGGTGTAGTAGCGAGGCACCTACTTATTAAGCCCCCTTTGTACCGAGACCATCTTTTATGCACGCCTCCCCTGTGATCTCTTAAAAGATGGCTCTCAGTCTGCTTAACATGAATTTCGTGCTCGCGCTCATCCTGTCCCCCCCCGTGCACTAAGCAGCAACGTTAGGCCGAGGTGAGGGAGCACCAACAGGGGGGGGTGGGGGGTACACATCCTGCATCACATCCAGCCCCCCAACGCCGCACAAGGGCAATGCAGGCACCAGACGGCAGTGCAGAAAACAACGGACCGACTATCGGCCCCTGCCCCGTGAGACGACAGATTCGCCACCCTTCTGGCATCTGCACACGGGACTGGGGCATAGACTTACCTGGCACCGAGCACATGGGGCCCACCGCCAACAACATAATTCACTGGGCCGCCCACTACATGTGCGGTGGACGTGGGGAATAACGGACGCGGGGCAGGGAGGAGGAACCGCGTTATCACACCCCTACCACTAAAGGCAGGGACGCCCTCGGCGCGCATGTACACGCACGCGGTCCCAAGCAGCTGCGGCTGCGACCCCCAAGCAACAGCGAGGACAACCCGATGCAAACCATCACGGCAATGGGGCCGCTCAAGCTCGAGCAAACAAGGGGGGGGGCACGGAGAACTCCGGGCACCACGGCATCATGGCCCAAGTCACCCCGGCAAAACATGCGGGCAACACGACCCTCGACCACCGCACGAGGAAAGTGCATCGAGTGCCACAGGCGGGGACGACCACGGAGCCGCCATGCACGCCTCGCCGGCTCAGAGCGGAACCGGGCCCCCACAACCAGGTGGCGGCATGGAAGGCGCCCACTCGTGCCATAGGCCCCGGGCCGACCACGGGTGCCACTCAGCAGGGTTTCCCCCCTACAACAAGAGCGACCCCAGGGCCGCCAGCGCGCTCGGACATTGGGACGCTAAACAGCGGGGGAGGGGGTCCCAAGTACCTGGACTCTAGCACGAGGGCCCCCAACAAGCTCATCGACCCGCTCCGGACAGTTCTGACCCCCGGCGACGCCATGCGGGGACGGGAGGCCTGTGGCGGATTTATGCCCGGTAAGGGGGGCAAGGCGAGGCCAACCCGTGGGCCTCCTGCGACAGCGAAATACTGCCAGGCAGGAACCCGTAACCCCCTCCTCCACAGCTGCCCGACGCTAAGCGGGCCGCCTAGCCATCGCTCTGTAACCTCAAGGGAGGGAGTAGGCGGAGGGGGGGTAATGCCCGCAGGCCTCAGGGCATGGGTCACTCACCGTGTCGAAGCCCCGACGAAAGAGTGTCCCGACGTGTCTGCCGCAACGTCCGGAGCGCCAAAGAGGCCGCACAATGGCCGGGGGGTGAGATATACCCTCACCCTGCCCGTGCCCCCGGACGTGCGTCACCTGACCGCCCCCCTCCACCTAGGCAACATGCCCTGAGGAGGGGTGGCCAACTTACCAGCTGGGGAGGGCGGGGGCAGCCCTCCGTGACTAAGGGCCCGCCCTCCTGATGGCCACCGGGTGGCCTCGGGCAGGCGCAGTCTCACTGACCCCATACCAAACTGTGACGAGATTGGGGCTGCTGCCTTCCCTCATTGGCTGACCTAGGTCTGCCAATGAGGGAAGGCAGCAGTCCCAGTCCTCGTGGGACCTCCGAGGCTTCCCTGTCCGAGAACTGCTGTTGAGGCAAATGTTATGTTTTTTTTGTTGTTGTTTGGTGTACTCGTGCGTGTGTACGTATGAATGTATGTCTATTTGCTAGTGAGTGTTGTGAATAGGTGTGTGTGCATGTGTGTTGTGAATGAATGGGTGTGAACGAGGCGTCTGTGTGGCCCCACCCCCGCCAAAATGTGCAGCCTCCACTGCTTAAAATGTGTGATGTTAAGGTGGGTGGAAGTGGGTTGACCCGCTGAGAGAGCCGGAGAAGTTTGGGCGAATGATATTTCCGGGAGCAGTGCGAGGCTTCCATCCGTAATGAGTGCATTTCTGCAAGTCGAGGCATGAGGTTTGCTTGCAACCCGAAATGTGCGGCAGCCACTACTTCGGTAAAGTATCACGACATACATCGCTTGGGCAGTGACATCAATTCCAATTCGGAGCAGGTATGAGGACCGCGCGCCGCTTGATGCTGTGGCGAGCAATCTGAGCAGAGGCTGTCAGTGGCTCTCATGGAAATACCCCCAAGCCCCTCCTCTCCTCAGAGGCACCTCGTGAAGAATCCACCGAAGCCTATCGTGACCCCATTGCAGTAGCATAGCCAGGCGTGCTCGGAAACCTGTTAAAAGGCGCAGGTCTCCGAGCCCCTCCTGGGGGACTCGCTCGGATCATTTATTTATCTTGTGCGCATTAAGAAACCACCATTAGGCTGTAGGGGGAGGTGCCACCGCCTCTCCCGGAGCCAGCCTGCTGTCTCTCCCTGGGCAGAAGCCGGGAGCTCTGAGGAGCGAGTCAATGGGAGCCGCGCAGCCCCCGCCAGAGATGGCCTGTGCTGCCGGACCCGGGTTTGCGGCCCCTTTTGTGAGGTGAAATCGTCGCTGGTTCGAGTTTTATCACTGGGTATGTCGACTGCCGCGGCTGCCGTTGGAGAGAGCTGCCTGTGCGTGTGTCTCCCCTCTGCATCCGGATTGGTCTGTCTTTTAAAGTGCCGACCAAGGGTTGGATGCTAGGGTTGCTGAATAACAGGTGCATTTTGCTGCTCCGTCGCCTCTCGGAGAAGCAGCCGAGGAATGCTGGTGCATCTTTTCTGTCACTAGGAAAAAGGCAAAAGGGATACGGGGGAAAAGGCTGCCCTGTGCTGGAATGTGGACCTTTTCTGGGTCTGGATGAAGGATGTGCGTTGTAAAGCCAGGAGGCTCTTTTGTCATTCACGAGGAAGAGAAGAAAGGGAAAACGAGGAAGAAGATGTGAAGGGGGAGTCCAGGCTGGTCGGAATGTGAGAGCTGAGGATGGGGCGCGTGTTCTAGCTGATTCAGCAACCCATGCAGACCTTTGCATGGAAGGGCGACGCTTTTTGGGCCCAGGGATGTTCTGTCCCCTATAAAATGTGGTGCTGAATTCCTGATCTGACGGATTTTTTGGGTGTTTTTGTTGTGTTGATGCTGGTCCTTGGAATTCTGGAGACCGATGCCTTTTGGGGGGGCTGAAAGGCGTGCAGGATGAGTGAAGGGGCTTCCTCCACTTCCCCTCCTGTGCGTCCAGCAGCAGCTGATGAGGCGGCAGGGGGTAACCCACCAGAGGAGCGGGACGAGGCACAAAACCCCAGGGAGGTGCGCTGCAGCGACTGCATTGTGTGGAACCGGCAGCAGACATGGCTCTGTGTGGTGCCCCTCCTGATCGGATTCATTGGACTGGGGCTGAGCCTGATGCTGCTCAAATGGATTGTGGTGGGCTCAGTCAAGGATTATGTACCCACCGATCTGATGGATTCCAAGGGCATCGGGCAGGACCCCATATTCCTTTCTAAGGAGTCCAAGTCCAGCTCACTCCCAAAGGTCCCGGACACCACCACCACCACTGCTGCCACGGCCATTATTACCAGGACCCCCAATCAGATCAGCACCCGCTTGACTACTACCACGCGGGCACCTGGGCGTTTGCCAGGGGCCCGGAACCCTGCCAAATCCAGCCCCAGGACCACCACCTCGCGGCACACTGCATCTCCTCCTACCATGATATCTACAACTGGCCACTTCAGAACCTCCACTTTGGTGTCCAGTCCCCTACCGGGGGCCCACACCACCCAGACGGTGCCCACCTGGCCCACTGCTGCACACACTACCTCCTCCACCACCATTTACCTCCACGACTCCACCCCATCCTGGACCCTATCCCGTTTCCCAGACTCCACTACCACACCAGCTACCACCGCCTTTCCTAAATTCCGTAAGTACCGCTGCATTGGGTTATTAGTACATGGCTAAAGCAGAAGTCAACTAAACACAATTGCAGTGTGGGAGGAAACCATTAAGGGGGTGTGGTTGTGCCAATATGGCATCAATATTACGTTATCTCATGAATACTCGTTCACTTACCAGATGAAATACGTGTCCAAGTCAATAAATTCCCAGTTGGAGGCCACATTCCAAGGATTAACCCTATTTTGGGTGAATGAGAAGTTCCTAGTATCCCAGGTGGCAGGTGTTAATATAAGACTCTGGAGGTGAAATCATGTGATCTTCAGTATCAGAGGCTCCAAACCTTGCTTCACGAGTATTGAGAGTGGACAGAACAATACTGAGCCTCTGGATGGAGGCACTGAAATATTATTTCCGTAAATGAAAATGTAAAATAAATGAAGCTGTTGGTAATCTCTAAACAGCCCACCTGGTTAAGTGTTGCTGTACACAGTACTGACAGTTTTTCATATGTACATCTAGGGGCGTTTTGGAAAGTGTACCGCTGAATATTAACGCAGGGGCGTAGCTATCAATTGTGCAGCAGGTGCAGTGGCACCGGGAGGAAGGAGAAGGGTGGGCTAGTTTACTTCAATTGTGGCCATTGCTTCCCGGCCAGGTCCTGGAGGGTGGGGGTGGGCATTTTCCTTCCTTGCGCGAGGCCCCACGGATCTCTTCCAGGCCACTGGCATTCTTTTATAAGATGACTCCCCTGGATGCGCAAATGAGGTGTATGTAGGAGAAACCGTCCAATACAGGCCGTTCCTCCTTTCTGCTCGGGTTGAATCGTAGGCAAGCTCTGCGCATTATGCAGCTCAGTACTCGGTACAATCAGACGCCCTGCCTAATGTACTGGTCGCCTCGCGGCTGGGTGTGCTGCAACCGCTGAAGGTTATCTAGGACAGAGGCTTACCTTGGAACTGGGAATTTTGTGGCAAGGGTCTTGTGTTCTGCAACGCTCTCTAACAACAACTCCCCCTTTACCGCGCTAACAAAATGCCTCATAAATGTACCCTCTGCGGTTGGTGAAGTCCCCTGTCTCCGGAGCTATAAATCAGTGAGAGGTTACGGCAGAGTCGCTTATTTAGTTCCGGTGCCTGTTTATGCAAGGGGTGCATGGTGAACGCAATAGCAGTAGCTTATGTCAAGTGAAAGTGGAGTGAATGTAATTGTGCGTGGTGCATGTGTGTGTATGTATGTGTGTGTGTGTTTCAATATAGATATACCGTATCCATGCATCAAAAGGCGCAATGTTGGTAATTGTTTTTGCCGAAAAAACCAATAAATCTTCTCTTCTACGGGCTTCGTGGCGCTGCAGGGTTAGGAGACAGTCAAGCCAGTAAATTAGAAAAAAAAACTGCCAGTACAATAGCAAACAAGGCAATAACTCGCCTCGCTAGTGGTTGTCCAGGGCTATTATTTGAACAGGGAGTTTTGCTCCAAAGCCTCTCGCTCCTCTGTTCGTTTTCAGAGGGAGCTCGGGGAGAGTTGGGTGCGCGGGACGTCCATTTCATTGGCTGCTCCACTGACAGAAATAGCGCGCCCTCCTGGGACTGTCGCAACCGCCAATTTTGCCAACCTACCTAGGATTTTGTTTTCTCACACCAAGGCTCATCTAAAAGCTGAGTGAATGGGAACTAGCAGGCCTCGTTTTTTTAATCATATATATATTTTCTTCTCTTCGCTATGGCTCTGTCTTTGAATTTGTCCCATGCTTGTCTGTGCACGCTGGAAGCCCTTGAATGTGGACTCTGCCTGTATTACTTGTTAATGTCTGCTGGTTCTATATGTATCCCACAACTGGGGGGGGGGGGACCATGGCACGCATAAGAGCGGGCAGGTTGTGTCCCACGAACATTGTGCATGTTCGTCACGCCTCAGTATGGGCGTGTATACATATTCATATAAGTGAAGGACGGTGTGCAATGGAAGGGCATGTCCGTCAGTCGGTGATCAAACGGGGATGGCAGAACAACTGCCGATTACCATTAGGGCGCGATTAAACAGATTACACGAGGAAAAGGGATTTGCATTTGTGGGGCATGTGAATTTTTTTTTAAACACAGCTGTGCACGGTTGATGCCGTTAATCTGGTGCCAGGCTGCCCCTACCTCTCCTTCTTTCTCGCCCTGTTTCTCTCCTGCGTTCTCCCTCTCTTTCTCGTTTTCTATCCTTCCCCCTTCCCACTGTCTCTGTCTCGCCTTCTTCATTCCATTCTTCCCACTCACCCCTCGTTTTCTGCACCCCACTCTCTCTTTATCTTTCTCGTACTCTCTGTCAGCCTCCTCGCTCTCCCTCTCTTGCAATCCCATCTCTCTCTAGCTCGAACTCTTTCTCCCAGCCTCACCTGGCAGTCTTTCTCACACCTCCCTTCACTCGCCCCCCCCCCCTTCCATCCTCTCTCTCTCTCTCTCTCTCTCTCTCTCTCTCTCTTAGGAACCCGCTGGCTATCTTCCTCCTCTATTTTCCACTCTCTCTCTTTAACCCCCTCCCACCCTCTCCTTCGTTGCTGCATTTTGGAGACACCGTTAATTGTCACCGGCAATGTATGTCTGCCTTCTGCGTGTACCTTGTGAGCGAGCAAACGAAGCGGGTGCCTTGAACTACGAGGACACGTGAAGTCACTTTCTGTGGCCTGCACACGGCCTAGGAGTATTGCTGAAGAATAGTTTGCAAATCCTGTTTCAGTATCAGACACTCAAAATCTTAAATGCCATGGCTTTCACTTAACACCTTGGGAACGGGCATCCCTTCGCTCATAATGCACAGAAACACATTTCGAGTGAAGATATATTTGATATACATACAGGGGAGCTTTTTTGCAATTGAACATTGCAATTTTTAACAATAATAATAATAATAAAATGCAGATCATAATAGACGGTATCGTTTCAGAAAATATAATGGTAATTATTTTTCCCCGCTTAGACTGTGCTCACATTTTAATACATTGACTTATTATGGGTTGTCTGTTTCGCACTTCAGAGCAGTGATCGCTGTACAATGAACATACTCATTTTTTTTAACAGTTTATCTCAAGGTTTTCTGTAGGATTCGTTATTCTACTATCCAAATGACTCTTTTGACATGTTAGTGGCTTACTCAGTGCATGTTTTGAAGAAATATGATTAAACACTTCTGAAGCTATTTTGTGCCGTGGTTTGCTGCTTAGCATGCAGTGGACTGGGTGAACATCAAAATGGTTCATTTAACCAATGTCAGGAATTTTCTATTGCTAAAGGATGTCTTTTCGATATATAAGCATGGGCCACAATAGGTAATCTGCTTTTTCTCCTACATTAGAAATACTGCCCTGATCTTAGAAAGCTTCCCACTGAAAGGCTGCACCGAGGCATAATTCGCTATAAGATGTGTTACAGAACACCAGATCAATAACTTCTGAAATCCAATTGAAAGCTTTTTTTTTTTTTTTACTGAGCACATGCAGCATTTTTTTTCAGATGCCTGCAGTGAAGGAAGTCCGGTATTCTTGCATTCAATGACATGCTAGTGATGGCTGTTTGATTCCTGCTGTGTGCATTAGGGGTTCAAATTAAAGTGATATGTCGCCCCAAGGCCATCAACGTTTACATTTTTCCAAGGGTAGCTTTGCCACAAAGATTTATATAGAACAGTGACTGACATTCACTATGTGCAGAGAATGCATGTTCCTTCTTCATTAGAAACTATGTTGTGATTTATGGTTATGAGCTTTGTACTCGAAAATGGCATTCTTTTTAAGATTGTATATTCATAGGAATTTAATGAGTCTTTTATTTTGAGTGTGTCTTGTTGGTCTTTTCTATTTTTCTTCACCTTTATGTGGGGATCTGCAAAAAATGTCAAGAAGATATACCTTTTGTTAAAAAAAGCATTCATAGATTGTAATCAGGTTTCACATGTATGACACATTTAGTTTAGTTTGATCATTCATGTTGGATTACATTTTATCACAGTATGTTTGTCTTCTCATTTGCAGATTCAGTTCCCTGTTAGTAGACTGTCTAATCTGCAGCTGGCAATTAGAATTTATATTAGGACTCCCCCTCACATTTTCCTAATAAGTTAAACCATGCAGAAATGGTGTTTCATATACACAAGCACCATCCCAAAGCCTCATGGGTAAAGGTAGTAAGCTTGAAAATAAAGCCATAAACATTGCTGGCAACTCAGTGGTTAAATATTGAACACTGTCCAGAAGTAGAACACAAACCTACACATCTTTACTGACCCAGCTAGCTGAGAGACTTAACGAGGAATAAAGACCAAGTCTCATAAAGACACGTGGAGATGTGTGTCTTTAAATGGTGGCCAACAGCTTTCCGAGAAAGGTTCCAATAACTTCATTTTGACCAAAAATAGACATCGTATAGATCAATGCTTCTAATCTATGGACATACTCTTTGGTTAAAGGACTCCATTCCTTGGTTCATTGCCTTCTAATGATTTCTACTGATCTCAGATTTGTCACCAAGGGAATGATTACCTTTTCCACACATCAGTCGGTGAATGCAGTATTGATGCCCAAGAACCAGAACTCAAAGATCAACAATTCATCTTACTTCACCAGCAGTTTTTGTCATATTAACGAACATGAGAGCCCAACACCCCTGTGATGTGTTTTTAATCACTGGAAACCCTAATTTCTTAGGATGAAAATCCCAACTTGTGTCTACAGGCGTAAACTCTCAATGAAAATTTGTAGAATATTGATAACGAACGTCAAGGATCAGTTCTATGAGGAGACCCTTACATGATGATATTTAGATTACATACAAACTGTAATTGAATGGTAACTGAATACATTGATGATTGAAATCATACAATCAAATCTGTCTAAAGATGTCATTTTCAACCGCCTATGGCCTTTTTTATGGACTGGATATATTGTATCCAAGCAGGTGAATCAATGCTACCTTTTCATTGCTGATCATGAACAACCACAGAGGCAACCCACCAACCTGAACCAGGGGCAGTCAATTAGTATTCCAAACAACAGTTCAGGAGACCAATAACAAATCACAATTGTCAGAATAATCAATTGCAAACAAATTTCACTTTACAAAAGAAAAAAGAAAAAGAATAAAAGGGGAAGGAGAGAATGAGGGAAAGGGAGACACAAATCAAAAACTGTCAACAAAAGATTAGAAAGTTATCACAAATTTATTATAAATAGTGTGCTCAAAAGATATAATTGCTGGTTTATGCAAAAATACAAGACATACAGGGGAAACCAAACATGTGGCAAACCATAATTATGTTAAAAAAGAGGGGTACAACATATACAAAACTTATGTGCCCACTAAAATTTATGAGCCACAGATACGTCTAAATTCTTTTTCTTTTTCCTTTTGTAAAGTAAAATTTGTTTGCAATTGATTATTCTGACAATTGTGATTTGTTATTGGTCTCCTGAACTGTTGTTTGAAACCTTTTCATTGCTGGTCATACTGGATTGCCTTCAGGTGCTGTCCATAGGAGCCAATGCTTGCTAGGGTATAGGCAGGCTCCAGTGCCTTCACCACCCGTTTGTTAGAGCTATGGGTTGTTTTTGACTAAAATTCCTAGATACCAACCATTGGAACTCTCTCTTTTGTTATTAAATGTCTTCTACTCATCGATCCTATGCTATTTTTTCTCTGAACGCAACAGTTACCTTCATGATAGGAGCTGGGATAGATGGGTCACAAGTTATAAAATGAGACTGTGTGAAGTTTTTGAGTATACTATTTATGTTAAGTGTTTAGAGAATAATGGATTTCCTAAACATTGTGTACTATGTCAATTTTCTAGGCTTCTATTGAGCCAAGTTGTTTATGCATGGGCTGTCTTTTTCTGCCAGCTAGACTGAGTGACTTCCGCAGTCCAGGTTTTGCCTGGCCATCTGATTTTAGAGAGGTCTCAATGGGATTCAATTACTTTATCTAATTCTATTGTGCGAACAATTCTGTGCTATTATTAAAATATGCCACATATTCTTAAAACTTTATGAGCAGTATTCACTGATAGAAGAAATGCAAATTTCAGAACTCGCTGGTGATTCAGAGCACCAAAACTTTTTCAGTACAGGACACAGCAACAACTGATTTGATGGACAAGCATCTACGGTGTAGAATGTGGGTAATCATATGTAGATTGTTGGCTTCACCACTCGCCCTCAATTCCATCTCAAAATGTCAAGCATTACAGTACAGTACGTGGATCTGGATGGTCCATTTGTGCAAATATCAGGTAGAGAATTAGGATTTGCGGCTGTAGGAAACACCAAATGAGTAAATCCATTTCTGCCTGACCACGGTACTCTAGCTAATGCAGAACACTACAACATGATCGCGGAAACTAGTCAATTGTGTCTAAACTATATTCTTTCTTGTACAGAGAACATTTCAAATCTATGATGACATATGAGTAGTGTTTGTTATCTGAAAGCTCTCTGGGAACTGGGCTAGGATTTTTGAAGTTATTATTAGAATTGTTGAGGTCCCGCCTAGTGCTCCACGAGGCCAGTAGTTACAAGAGAACAAAATGTGAAAATATAAGTCTGAGAAAAATATACGTTTTTGCATCCAGTTTTGATGATCATTTATTGTCAGGTATGATACTGGAGCTGTGGTACTTGCTCTCAGTCAACCTTAAAAGTCTCTCTTTGCCTTGGGTATGCTATTTGATACACTTCTTCTGTTTGACATTTCTTACCCACACTAGTCTTATTATCCTGTACACAATACAAGATTTGTTTTTCCTGCCTCAAGAAGGTTTTTTTACTTTCATAATACTAAAACGACGGCTGAAAAGCACTGGAAAGCCCCACAATGAACACTATGAGGAGTGTTAATGAAAGACCCAAGTAGGACATACATCCAGCACCTGATATTGAGCCCAGACTGGCTTTGAATAGACATTCTATTACCAAGCTTGTTGTTCTGGTGTGGGTTCCACTTGTGATCAAAGGCCCAGGTTTGTCATGCATGAATTTGCTGACCATATTCACTAAGTAGCCAATGATGAAATTTTCTACTTATGCAGACATATATCTTCTACTAAGGAAATCGAAATTATCAAAACAGCAGTAATCTGTTACCATTAGAAATAGAATTTTAGTAATTCTGGTGATAAATGGATCATCAATGAAGTGGCCCCATAGGAATTGGGACCTTAAATACTCTACTACTTCCCACCCTGGACACAATGCTGACACATGGGCTCTTGTGACCATGCTCCGGCTCTTCTGAAATCAGAAGCAGGGAGATTGGTGGTGGAGAAGGGGGCCCTAAAGGAACACTTGACATCAAGGTAACACAGCACTACAATGGCGCCCACCAATACAGGCTCACTACTTGAGAAACGAGCAGCAACATTCATGTAGAATCTAGTAGAAAAGCTATGGTCAGGCAATTATGGACCTCTTGATAGAGGTTGTGCATTTAAGCTGTATGTTGTACTTAAATACCATGGTTAAGACTTAGACAGTAAGACATATGCATTGAACTGATTTGTCTCATCAATTGTCGATGAGGTGGCTATGATATGAATGAAAAGAATAAATGTGCACTATACCCATAATGCCTTTTGAGAAACCTAATTGACAACCAGGATCATGAAGAATGATAATCCAATCCCCTGGTGTGATGGATAGTGAAACCACAAATGGCTTCTGTCTCTTTACATGCAGAGAAAGCAAAATATAGTATTCCTAATGAAGAACCAGGAGATGGGAAACTTGAGGTATTTTAATTTAGTGGCTGAGTGGTAAATTCTAAGACTTAGAAGCATTATTTAGAACGATACAGAATTCCAAGGGACAATCTGCACTAACACCACAGCAACACTTACAGGGTGTCGAGCTGGCATGTGATGTCATAATATTTTGCATGAATCCCCACTTTGGGTTTTTATGAAATGTGAAAATATATTTCTGTCAAGGCAGAGGACAATATTAATAGTCTATCGAGATTACCAATTAAGATACTAATTGGCACAAGTCTTATATTGATTTTAGACAGGAATTATGATTGACAGTGTTTTGGGGTATTTCTAAGTTTGTGCATGAATAAGTGTTTTTTGATGCAATGCATAGGCTGTGCATGGTCAACGATCTTCATGCACGTCAGGTTCTAAATTGATGGAGCTCTTAAGGTAATTCTTAGGTTGTGCATTGGCCAAACTCGCTGCAATGTTCAATTTGCAGGTTGATTGTTCTAGATCTACATCTCATGAATTGCACTAATAGAGCACTTGACTGTTTTATGTAGTGTAACTGGTGCTGTTCATGGTAACGTTTTCAAACTCATGTCATGTTTCACAATAAAAGTGGCCTTGATCCAGTGGCCAAACTCTTGCCTCAGTGGTCAAGCTGTGTTTTGCTGGTGTACGTGACGTGCACTCCACATTATATATTGGCAGCTGTCTTAGTACTATCCTCATTTTGTTTATTAGTAGAACTCTCTATGCATCGCACAGTCTGTTCAAAGTTGGTGCTCACGATACACTGATTGGGAGGTGCAATGTTTCAACTCTATACAGCTCTTGACACAGTTCTGAAGTTTTGCATTGAAAGAACTTTTCACACAAATCTCCAATTAAGCCGTTTGAGTTCAAGGAGGGAATTTTTAATGCACGTCTGAGATTGGTCTTCAGAATCCTGCATAATAAAACGGACTTAAAGGTGATCTCTGTACATAAAGTGGTTCTAGTCTAGTAATCACTGTGGGAGTGTATACACAACTTTGTGCAAAGATGCAGTGGCCCCTTTAATTGATGCTTGAACATGGGTGAGAATCAGGATATTCAGGAACATTTCAGTGTGGTTGTTGTGAGACAATGCTTCCTGTATGGCCGAATAGGTACTAATATGTACCATATTTCTGTGGAACGGGCAATAAATGCCCGGTTACTCACTGGTAATAATCATTACTCCGAGTCCTGGTATCCCCGTCCCATTCCTTAACAGTGAGCAGATAGCCTGTTCCACAGAAACCTAATACCTAGCAGAGCTTTTTGCACTTCCCCAATATGGCGTCACCATCATGTGACAATAAAGGGGGAAGTGCGGCAGAGAAACTTCCTGAGAATACCAAAGAAAAAACCCAGAAATGAAACAATCACCCCAAAACCAAATACAAGGAGGGAGGGAAGGGCTCAGGAATGGGACGGGGAGACCAGGACTCGGAGTAATGATTATTACCGGTGAGTAACCGGGCATTACCTCCTCGTCCTGTTTCCTCATCCCATTCCTTAACAGTGAGCCCATACCCAAGCACACAGTGATTGTAAGAAAAAACAGACCAGAAAGTGCGAGAAAACAGGTCAATTTAATCAACTGAAAACAGTACACATCATAAACCATGTACCGCAGACAGGACACAAGCGCCGAAAGCAGCAGAGGCCGCCATCCCTAACTGAAGACGATAATGTGAAACAAACGTATGGTGAGCAGCCCATGTGGCAGCATTACAAATGCCTCTCAAGGAGGCCCCTTCGAACATGGCCCAGTAGGAGGAGACGCCCCTGGTCGACCTACTCTGAACAGAAGAGGGGACAGGACAGTGGGCAGAATCGTAGGCGGAAACCACAGCACCCATGACCCAACGAGTCAAGGCAGACAAGGAAGGACGAAGACCCCGCCCAGAAAAACCATAGGTGAAAAACAAGGAATCAACCTTCGGAAACTAGAGGTCCTCTCCAAGGAGAAGCGGAGAGCCCGCAGCACATCCAAAGAATGGAGAACCACTTCTTTAGGAGAGGCAGGAGCTGGAAAAAAAACAGGGAGAACAACATCCTCCTGACAGTGGAAAGGTGACAACAGCTTAGGCAGAAAAAACTGACTGGGACGGAGAATGACATTAGCGCAAAAATGCAAAAAGGGGGGCGAGGCCATCGAAGCCCCAATCTCACCAACCCGCCACCCAGAAGTTATGGCCACCAGGAAAAGAACCTTAGCAGAAAGGAACTTAAGGTCCACTGCGACCAAGGGCTCGAAAGGTGGACACGTCAAGGCCTGGAGAACCAAGGGAAGATCCCAGGCAGGCACAGAGGAGTGAGAAACAAGACGCTGAAGCAAAAAACTCCGCAAAAGGCGAGCCACCAACAGAGACAGAGGACACAGAGGAACCCCGAAAGGCAAGAATGGCAGCCCACTGCGCACGCAGAGAAGAAACAGCGAGCCCCAAGATTAAACCATCCCGCAAGAAGACCAACACCCTCACAGCCTCACAGGAGGCAGAAGAGAGACCCCTCCCAAGACACCAGGAGGAGAAATTCACACAAAGATGGCCATAGGACTTCAAGGTGGAAGGGCGTCGCTTTAATTGGAGGCACCGGGCAACCACAACCGAGCAACCCTGACCCAACAAACTCAACCTCTCAAGTGCCAAACCCCCAGCCGGAGGCGGCACAGGGATGAAATCCCGAGAAGAGGAGCCCGCAGAGGGGAGGGACACAAGGGAAACTTCCAATGGGGGCATATAGATAAGGTCAGCAGCAGAGGGAACCAAGACTGATGAGACCACTCCGGTACAACCAGGAGAATCTCCGCCCGGTCCAACCGAATCTTCCAGAGGACCCGCGGAAGCAAAGGAAACGGAGGGAAGGCAAACAGGAGCCCCATCGACCACGGAACAGAGAAAGCATCGGTCGCCCACACCAACTGGGAGGGAACAAGGCTGCAAAACCAAGGAAGAAGGGCAGAATCCTCCGAGGCAAAAAGACCCAGCCATGGAAGGTGGAACCGGAGGACAAGCAGATCGAACAGAGCCAGGACAGACACATGGACATCAAGGAAGGGAACACACTGCCCAAAGAGTCCGCAGGCCCATCCTCCCACCCCGGAAGATAGACAGCCGTCAGAGATAAGAGAGCCCGCCCGGCCCAAAGACCGAACACCCTGGAAGGGAGAAAGAGAGACCGGCACAAGCCCCCATGACGAGCGACATAAGCCCGAACAACCAGGTCGAAGGCCTGAACCAAGAAAGCATGGCCCCGAAGGAGAGGTGCAAACCAACGAAGAGCCAACCAAACTGCCCGCAACACCCTCCAGGTCAAAGACAGGAGAGACACGAAAACGGGACCACCGACACCGAGCCCTGGAAGCACCCTGGACAGCACCCCAACCCATGGCACAGGCATCCGTAGACAACACCACCACAGTCTGAGGAGGAAGAAGGCCAAAACCCTGTGAAAGAGAACCACTGGGGAACATCCTGAAGCCCCAGAGCGACGGGAACCAGGGCATCGTAGACCAGAGTGGCAGGACCCCAGTGCGACAGGACATGAAGCAGGAGGGGACACAAAAGCATCTGGGTCCAAGGGAGGAGAGGCAGAGGGGAAGCCAACCCCCCATGACTCCGCCACCAGAGACGGGCAGACACTCGGGAGAGGGACATAACCCAAGAAAGGTGACAGAACAAAGTGAACTGGCGCTCCCAGGAGAGGAACACCATCCCCAGAAAGGGAAGACACCCGGCGAGTGGCAAGGAACCCATAGGATCCCAGAAGATGACACAACAGGGCCACATCCAACAGATGCAGACCCCCGGAATGGAGAACACCCACCAGAGGTGCCACGAGCTGCACGAAAACCCGTGGCTCTGAGGAAAGGCGGAAAGGAGGTACCCGGAACCGGAAGAGCCGAGAACCAACCACAAACCGGAGAAACCGCGGAGCCGCAGGATGGATCGGGACATGCAGAGAAGCAGCCAACAGGTCCATGGACAACAAAGTCACCAACACGAATGTAAGGTGGGGGACGAAGAGACCGACCCCCACCAGAACCAAGACAGGATGCAGACCCGACGCATTGTACCCGGAGACCAGGAAGAGGAGTGAATAACAACCCACGCCCTCACCAGAGGAGGAACCTCCACAACAGCCGCCTGCCCCAACATGAGGCGCACACCGACCAGCAAAGCCACCCGCCGAAGAGGATGACAGGGCAGGGGGGCCACCGGGAGACCAGGGGGAGGAGAGGAGAACTCGACCCAAGAACCCCCAGTCACAGTCCGCACCGTCCCAGCCATCCGGGAACCCCCAACCACCGGGGCAGGAACAACAAAGGCGACCCCAACCATAAAATCACTGGTAGGGGCACGGGACCAGGCACCCCCAGGGGCCCCCTGGCCACGACCCCAGCCATGAAAGGGCTGTGAAGTACCCCGAGCAGAAGGCCCAAAGGTACGTCGGTAGCCAAACCCACGCGCCCGAGAAGGAGGGCGGACATGAGCCACAAGCATGCGGCACCCTGCCGACATCACGAGCATGTCCATGGGAACCCACAAAGGCCAACCCAAGCAGGACCGACCACTGAGAAGACCCAGCCTACCAGGAACACATCCAGACAGGACGCCTTGCAGCAATCGAAGCTTCAGAAGCAGCACAGTGGCACACAGATTGGCAACAATCAGCGAACCTGCAACACCAGGAGGGCCAAGAGAGAGGAGGCATCCACACCATCCCGCAAAAGAATAGCCAGGGCCCGAACCATGCCATTAGAATAGGCCATCGCCCTGACAAAAACGCGGGAAGCAGCAGAGGAACGCCACACCGCCCCCTCAACATGCTAACCACAGCGACAGAAGGAAGGGCGCCTCCATACAAGAACCAAAACTGTGAGGAAAGGCCATTAATCAAAACGCCAACCAGGACGGAGTGGGGGCGCACACAGATGAACAAGTCAGAGAGCTCTGCACCTGAACAAAACTGCCAATAGCCTGCTGAGCCCGGAAGGCAGCAGCAACCGCCACATGAAGAAGCAGGCGCAAGGAATCCAGAGGATGCATAGAGGTGCATGTTGAGAGCTCTGTCTCGCTGCCTGCAGTGCAGCAGGCAAACATGGTGCCGGTCAGAACAGAACTACAGTGCGAGAGATGTCTGACGTGTTTGCACTGAGATATCCATGTGAGGCACATGCAGAAGAAGAGGCATCCAGTGCCACGGCAGCAACACAAGAGAGGAGGGCACAAAGTAGCCACAGAGTACGGGACCCAAGAAAAAGAGACCCGCCTGGAAAGGCACGAAATTCTTAGGCCCTGTCCCCACACAGAAAACAGGGGGCGGACGCTGAAAAAGTGTCCGGCTGCACAAAAACATCCCCAGGGAGCTGCACATGTCGCAGGAAACACAGCCAAAAATCCCCGCCCGCTAAAGCAGGGCGCATCAGGACCGGCATTGAGAGGAACGGCCGCTAGAGCAGGCCGAGGAGGCACAGGTGCATACCGCACATAGGCTGAAACCAAATGCCCCAAAAGCAAGCAGCAGCTAAAAAAGAGGCACAGGCGGGCGCTAGAGCGGACCGCACAAGTGACAGCCCCCCCCACAAACAAGTACATGAAGGCGGAGCCACAAAGTGCAGGGATCGAACCTCCGGTAGTCACACATGCAACAAAAAGGAAAAAAGGCGGCCGCTAAAGCAGGCCGCCACAACAAGAAAAAACTGAGAGAAAACTTACCCCCAACAGCTCTTGCCAGGACATCAGTAGACTGCGAAGGCAGAAAAAAAAAAGAACAGGAAGTTTCTCTGCCGCACTTCCCCCTTTATTGTCACATGATGGTGACGCCATATTGGGGGAAGTGCAAAAAGCTCTGCTAGGTATTAGGTTTCTGTGGAGCAGACTAGCTGCTCACTGTTAAGGAATGGGACGGGGAGACAGGACGAGGAGGTAATTTTAGATTGAGGTTCTGCATGGGCCTATTTGAGTCAAGAATCAGCTAATGCGTGGGCCATTTGATTAAAGCATAATGTACTAGGCATTGACAGAGTAACATTTTTACCTGCTTTACCAGCAGTTTCGGCATGGAGAGATTAACATCTCCATGTGCTTGCCGATACGGTTATTGTTGTTGATAAAATATTCAGGCTGGCTAAGAAATTTGCATTATTTTATTCAACAAAATGTTCATGACGCAAATGCTAAGCTCATGTGAAAGTCAGGTTTTCCCTATTTTAACCTTTCATTGTCCAGAAATCCACACACATTAGTCTTGTTTACCCACTTATGTGTAAGAGTAGTTTTGACCTTCTGAACCTCCACTGCCCCTTGAGAGGTACAACTCAGGATAGCATTAACTGATCAATGAATAGGCCGCATTTATATATTTAGATATGAGATGCCTAGGAATCCTAATCGCAGGCAGATTCACCGATATAAAACTCAGAATTGAGCTGCAGGAATGACAATTATACATAAAAAGTGGGGAATGTGGGTAAAGCAATTTTGCCCAAAAAAGGTCATTTGCAGTTCCTTTTTAAAACTCTGACCCGAGGACCACTCTTTTTCCAGTTAGGCTAGGTTAATTCCCATGTTATATGCAAGATCAGAACCAATAGAGCTGCTCATCAATTAAAAAGGTTTGAAGAAAGGCCCAGAATTATATTTGGCACCACCCATTGATGTCATCGTAATTCCCTTCATTTAATTAAGTATTTGAATAGAGCAACAAAGACTAGGAAGCTTTACGCATAACAGTGCACCGGTGGGAAGGGATACATTGGGATTATTATGGGAGAGATGAATTATCAAGCATAGATGATCTTAGAGTTAACACAGCAATAAACAAAGCAAAGACTTTATTGGATAGAATGCAGATAACAGAGAGGAAAGCTAGTCAGTCCAATCTGTATCGAGGCAGTCACTAATGACATATGGTTATCATTGGGTCGGGAATTGTTAGAACAGATCGGTTTGAACTGGATCCAAAAAGCAAATGATTCACGTGAGATGTTTTAATTTAAAAGATGGTAAATTCCTTGCAGCAATTGCCGCCCCAGAGAAGATTTGTTTACTTGCCAATGGAGATTTGCACTTGGGAACTTCCAGCAGCAGGGAGTTCTTGTTTCTAACGCGTCTGAATGACAAGAGATGGGGTAGGCTGTAAAATAAATTTCATGGAGGGTGTATGATTTTATTATCCTGACGTATCTTTTTGAATATAAGACCACACGAAACCACTCTGGTGTGTAGCCTTCACGCCAGATTTATATATTGGGTTTGACCAACAGGTGCCCGTTTCATTTATTTAAAGATGTAAGGCCAAAAAGAAATCAATTAGCCCAGGTTTGCAGTATCACAAGTGTCAGTGAGTATGCCATTGTAGTCCTCATGCGTTTTGTTTCTCCCATAAAAAAAAAAAGTGGTGTAATACTAAAGGGCGAGCATGTTTGTCACCGATTTGATGGTTAATGTGTTCCTTTGGGCAGTCTGGGAGGAAGTATAACACGAGGGATGATCTAGAAAGGTGAATTCCATGATGAGGACAGGAAAAGCTCTTTCATTCCCTAGAAACGCAGGCTAGTACAAACACAGAGCTTGTTGCCTAAAGTCCAGCTCACATATTTGCTGACTTTAACCACTATAGATAGATAAGGAGAAATGCAGTCACTTAGAAACAAGCTTCTAGTACACAAGTTGTCTCAACGTCAATGGGCGACTTATTAGTGGACCTCTCAGGCAAGGCATGGCAGGTACTCTTTCTGGGTGCAGGTGATCATAAGTAACTAAAATCAAAAACCAAACTAAGAAGTGTGTTGTGCTACTGATGGGTAGGATTTATCACCACAAAGGAGTAAGAGAGAAATTTATGGCGAGTTGACAAACATAATCATTGCCCCCCCCTATCTTCCATGGGATGTAAGAGTATGTTGATGGTGCTAAGTTTGAGAATTTGTGTTATGGTTAAAATGATGATCATAAGGCCGATTGTTCAATTAACCGGAGACGACAACCTGGATTGGGAAGTATCTGGTTCATTAGTCTAGTTTCAGTATCCGTAACATTCTCTCTTTAGAAAAGAGTAAAGTTAAGGCATGCACGTAAAAGTAATAGAGATACAAGAAACTCTGATTCATAATGTTTAAAGGAAGCATAATATAATGCTGTGATCACCAACATCAGTTGGATGGCACATTACCAATAAGTAAAATACCAGGTTCTGGTGTACTTCATGCAGTTTTCAAATGTTCTATACCTTAATCAACACCAAGATGTCTCCATTGTTCAGTAGCAATTTTCTCAGTAAGTTTCCTAATTTGCACCAGAGTACATTACTCTTTCTGTAGGTTTTACTGTATCCTTCATAAGACTCTTCACTGTCTATTTCTGCACAACCTTTATAATATGCAATCCAGTTGCTAGAGACAATTTGAAGCCATCAGTCATTTTTGTTTCTACCTCATTGCCCATTTGTATTTGTGCAATACTATATGAAAATGAGTATGCTTCCACTTTTCTCATAGGTATAAACTAAAGTAGCCCAGAAGGCCAATTCACGAAATCAACAGATTGTTTACCACAAGGGTGACACTTATGAGTGGTGCAGTGCATGGCGGGTAAAGTTACCAGGGCAGGAATCACCAATTCCATTCATAATGTCCCAACTGCACCACACCATTCCTTGATTTTATGGGCTAAAATGCCATGTAAAAGGCACTTTTTTTAGAAGCGGGTTTCTTATTCCAGGTTTGCTGCCTCACAGGCATTCCTCCTGATAAGAGCAGGTAGAATTTATGTGCTGAAACTGAAGAGTAGACTCTGGGCGCATGTCCATGCCCTGTGCATGTGTAATTAAATGTAGAAATGCCCACCTGGGGTTACTGCTCTACCATTATCAAAATCAGACCCTAAAACTGCAGTTAGCCATCATTCATTTAAGGGAATATGTATGTATTTATGTATATATATGTATGTGTTAATTCTATACTTCAAACCTAGCCAAAAGGCTGCAAAGCACTCTTTAAGGTCAAAGGAAAGCATAATTCTACGAGTAGTAGGAGAGGTCACTGGTTTCTGGATGGTTAATGCATTGTGATGGAGTGTTCTTTTTTGCGATGCATTGTTCTGTAAAGAAGAGCATTTTCAACCCTTTTCTAAATTGGAGCAGCAGTGGGGCAGTCCGGATGCTGTTCCAGATATTCACTACGACTAGATAAGAAAAATAAAATAAACATAACCACTTACTTTGTGCTCGCCGCATCGCTGACTCGGTGATGCAGCGAACGCAAGGTAAGTAGTTGTATTTATTTTATTTTCCCAATCCCGTTGTATGTCAATGTCCCCCCACACTACCGCCCCACCACTCTTACTTGTACCGACCACGCTTGTTCATATTAAGGACTTTACAAACCAAATGGAGATCTTCACAATCTAGGAAGAAGAAACAACAGTCCACAGACGACATACATCTGTTTACAAATATTGACACATCCCCTCTCAACCATCTTCGTCGTACATCAATAAAAACACCCAGTTTTGATGGTTGTACTCTGCTACTTCGGTGGCGTCAGTTCAATGGTGGCATAGGTGAAGCATTTGCCTATCCTGGTGAAACTTCCAAAAGAATTTGAACCTTCAATCAAAGCACCCTTATCACAAATTCTAGAGCCTAGTAGAGCTCACATACACTCTTTGCTTATATACTAACAGCAACGAAAGACCTGTAACTGTGAAGGACACCTGGAAGTCTTTGAAGTTAATTTTTCCCAGTGTTCTCTCTTGTGCTGGTGTGCTGTTTGTATTCAATATCTTCATGTTGCCACTGTAGAACGCATTGAGAGTTGTCAAATGAAGATTTTAGAAGAGCAGTGAATATATACAGATCTTTGAAGTATTGACTGACAATCTAGCCTCCCACTAAGAGTGGCCACTTATTTCCAATGGCACTTACTAGTCCCATCAAAATTATGAGATCTGACGAAGCACCACAGACCAATTTATTTTCACCAAGATATTTCAGCTGTTTTAGGAAATTAATCTTCCAGGTGAAGCATCGGGAAAAGATTAGAAACACCCTATCTACTGGACTCATAACTATCATTTACCCTGGTAATTCCTCAATTTTGGGGGGAACCTCAGGAATGGACCTTTAATACACAGTATTTCTGGGGCCCTGTGCATCTCTACCTCTGAGGACGTGGAATTACCACCTGAAAATCTGGGCACTTGTAATCGGCCCCATATCCTTACCTGACACTAAAGAAATGCATCTGAACATTTATAGAAAAGGAGATTCTAGCATACAGACCTAAAAAGAATTCATTAGATCTTAAAGAATATTTACATTCTTTCCAGACATGAGGAGGAAAGTCCTGCTCATCAACCTTCACACTAGAGGGCACTTACACCCTAAAAAATTAACCAAGCCTTAAATTAAACATGTCACTATGGGCATCACTGCCAGCACAAGGTAGGACATGCCTTTTCCTTTAATCCCTAGCCACCTGAACTGTGGTCATCACTTTGATGTCTTGCTTTCTTGGCTTTGACAGTGACCTACATCTGCGTTTCCTGGTTGGACAAATTGAGCAGATACCTGGCATTCATTACCATGATTGTAGCAAGTATGCTCACAGGCTTCTAGTTATGAGTCATTGTTACTTTAACATACAGTGGTTTTCATTGACTACTACGGTGGACAGAATGATGCTAAAGACACTGTAATCAATCTTCCACTCACTTGATTTTACTCAACGTACATGACACAATCACAATCTAGGCTAACTTGGATGTGGAGGACTAATTACACCCCCCCCCCCACCCCGGTGTCACCTTTTAATTGACAAACCTTTAAGCATAATCACTTTAATACCAAGGACATTCCATAGCCCTCCATAACATTTTTAAAAGTATGCCCGTCTCTGCATCTTAAGTTGCTTTCACAAAGAACTTAGCTAGTGTAGTTAAATAAATAAGATGTAATAGAAATGCCTTGACAGATACACACTTCTGCATTTACACAAAGATATTTGCAACAAATAGCAGCTTTTATGAAAGCCAAATTCTGCTCCCCATCACCAGAAATTATGGACAATCTCCTTTTAAATGGGAATTTCTGTGTGAGCGAATAATCTCACATGTACATACATGGCTGACATTTCAGGTTAGGTACAACTAAAAAAGTTTATAAGCCCCCCCAACAAACTCTGAAGTTTATTTGCATTCACAAACTATATGAAGCCGAATCTCCCATCCTAAAAATGATCAGAGAATTACTCCTGTTGAGACAAGGAGTACGCAGAACCAAGAGGCCAAGCCTTCTAATGGGTTGAAGGTGTTTTTGCTCCAAAATAATTTTTTACACCTAGAGAATGATGTGCGATTGCACCTGAGTGTCACTGTCACAAGTGCATAATTAGGACTTTGAGTGGTTCTATGAATCAGTGACAGTTGCAGACCTCCAGTTCTACTACTTGATGTTTTTATGAATTGTGGAAAGTTGGGAATCCATTGAAAACATCAGTGTATGCCTATATGAATACATTTCTGACTTTTACCAGCCGGAGTATAGTGAACTGTGTCCAGTATTCAAATCCAGGGTTGAGGTGACTACTTACAGATCATGAATATTCTTCTACAGCTAAGGTATTCTGCATTGGAATGTTCTGGTAGCCCCGTTCTAAGACTGGCCACTCAGTCAATCTTAAAGCATTCCCCTGAAATGCGGCTGCTCGCAGCACACACATAGCACCCTTGTAAGAGGGTGGACAACTTAGAACTGCTTTCTGGTACATCCACCACGCTCCAGTTGTTGGGACCCTCCATGGAAGTCACCCATGTCCGGTGCTCTTACAGTGTATTTTCCAGAGTGCAGCGGATGGGGTTTCGTACTTGTACCTGGCCCACACAGATAAAAAGGTAGCACCAATTGGGTTGGCCACTGTGCCATTTGGCTCATCAGGTGGGTGGGCAGATTAGTTTTCTTTTCGCTGTCTGCCCTTGGATCACCCATAAATTGGCATATTTCATATATGAAATAAGCCTGCAGCAAACTGTTTTTCAACAAACTTTGTGCGGAGTGATTATTTAATGCAGTGTGCACTAAATACCTTACTATGTTGTGGGGTAGAGCTGTTGGCGCCCGGTGCGACAATCATTTTTGCCCCCCCCCCCCCCATGTCCAACTCCTCTCATTCTTTCACGACCAGCAGCCAAAAGGGCCACTCATCTCTCCATCACCCCTCTCTAAAATACATTTAATGTGTTTTAATGCACTGGTAAAGGCTGACTATACTAATAAGAATAAAAATCTTCCCAAAAAACACTTTTACTCAACAGAATGAATAGGTAATGAAAAATTGGGGAACAAATTCAGAATGTCCTAACCTATTTTATGCAGTTTGCATGCAGCTCTTTGACAGCAGTTGGTAACAATCACTGTTCTATATTAGGGTTGTATCTTATGAACTGTGGTAACAAAAGGGTCTCTGTGCCAAACAGCCGCGGCTGGCAGTGGGAGTACCTGCAGGGCGGTGACGTGGGGAGGGAGAGGGGTAGGGTGGGGGGTAGTAATGTATGGATTACGGAGTTTTATTTATTTATTTACAGGTAAGTAAACATTTAAATAAATAAAACAAATGTTGTTGAGTGCACTGCATCACCAAATGCGATGCAGTGCATGCAACGAAATTCGTTTTATTTATTTAAATGTTTACTTACCAGTAAAACTCCGTAATCCATACATTACTACCCCCCACCCTGCCCCTCCCCACGACACCGCCCTGCAGGTACTCCCACTGCCGGCAGGCGGCTGGTGACAAAAGTAGTAATCCATTCAGCTATCCACATATAATGTAGATTTGTGATCTGCAAGGTATGCATTCCTTTTAGCAGGCATATTAACCCTTTGTGCTACTTTATGGGGAGTCAAAACTGCCTCTAGACTAAACTCTGATCTCTCTCTCTCTAGCGGGAACATTGTTATCTTAACATTTTTAATGCTGCCTGAAAAATGGACACACAAGGAACTATGCAGAAGGTGTTTTTAAATCATAAGTTATTGCTAAACACAGTACCCCCACTGAGGTGGGTGCCCCCTCCCCAGGTTTGCACCCAGTGCAGGTGCACAGGTCGCACTGCCCTAAAGCTGGCCCTGGGGAGGGTTGCCGATATCAGCACTGTGTCATACCCCTAGATTTAATGTATTGATACCCTTCCAGCTCCACTCTTGTGCATTTGTGCGACTACTAGCAGCTGGAAACTGATATGTACACTTCTGCGATGTCTCCTCCATTACAGGCCATCTGTACCCAAGTGTTAGCCACGGGCAGATGAAAGTCAAAATGGAAGAAGGCCAAGTTCATCCCACTTTTAAAGAAATCTAATTTCAATCCATTCCCCCTTCTTACTTTTCCTGGAGCAATCTTGGAAAAAAAGTATCTCCTTTCTCAATTCTTGCAGCGCTGCTTTCTGTTGGACCCAGCCCAATCAGGTTTCCACCCCACAAACAGGACCAAACTAGCATTGTTATTGGTAATAGACGAACTCAGAATGGCGGTGCACAATGTTCAAGCTATAGCTTTTGTCTTACTTGACCTGTCTGTCACCTTTGACCCAGTTAACCATAACATCTGAGGTTGGTGTCAGAGGCTTGAGTCATACCTGGTATAAATGCTATCTAGGAGACAGAGATCAAGCCATCCATCTTCTGCCTATTCTTTCCAAGTTTGCACTCAGGCAATCCTTATTTGCTGGATGTACCTAAGTTTTAAAAGACTCCAGCAGATAGGTCAGGATTTTCGTGTAGAAATTGCCTGCTTATGGAACGGTCTGCCTCCATCTCTGTGTTCCACAAGGGACCTTTTAACCTTTTTGAAAGAATCTATAGACACGGCTGTACACTCGCTACATCCTAGTAGCCCAATCCATCCATTTCCTGTGATAGAAAGTGCCAGGATATGTTTCTTGGTTAGAGTTTGCTCTCTACAAATATAAATAATAATAATAATAATGAAGTCTGAAAATTACACCTTACATTAGTGGACAGAATGATACAGTACTGTGCCTCTAAGAACTTTCTGTGTATGCAAGTTGAAAGAAGAAGCAGCCCAGCACCTTTAGAATGTCAGATTTCCATATGATGCTAGTATAATGCTAGTGTTGTTATGACCTTGTTTCCTGTCTTTTTCCTTTTGTTTCCCCTCCCATTCACCATGTGCTCATTTATCCTTCCATTTTCCTCATCATAATTGAATCAACTCTTTTCACAAGCTTGTCAGTTCAAATGTCTCTGGAACGTTGTTGTAATTGTCGCACTGTGACCAGTGCTTTCAATGGGCAGGTACATCCGGTACTCAGTACCTGCGCTTCTTTAATTTGAAAGGGAGAGTACCTGCACTTTCCAGCACTGCTGCAATACATGTAATCACGTCCTCTAAACAGTGAGAACCTGCACTTCTTTATATCCATTTAAAGCACTGGCCGTGACTGGTAAAAAACATATGCAATCCTGAAATGTTGGTGCAAAATTGATCTCTCACATTTCCAATCGATGTAGTCCACGCCATAATTCCATACGCTTTCAGTCATTGTTCTTCTCTCCTTAGAGTGCCCCATAGCTCGATATGCTATCTCTGAGGTTCGTATTCCCGGCTTTTCTTTCCCCAATCTCCTTCCTGTCTTACTTTCCTCTTCTTCGTCGCCCTCGCATGCATGCTATCATTTTCCCTCTTCTCTCACACTCGCTGTGTATTTCATCGTCCCCTTTTCATCCCGGTTCGCCTCTGCTCTTACTCATAGGGTTCACTCTCCCCCCACCCCCAACGTTGCCTCCTGTTATTGTTCACTTGCTTTCGCACCTCCTATCCCCCGCAAGTCTGTTCTTTTCTTCATGTATTTGGAACTCGTCATATTAACGTCATGTTTCAGCATTACATCTCTTTTTCGCACTCGCCAGTTGCCTTTACTTTTCTTCTAAGCCTCCCTTTCAACTCCAGTCTTTTTAGTGTCTTTCCATCTCTTTTCCTTGATTCCCCGAATATCTTTCCTCAGCAGTACATGGTACTGATATCCCTATTTTAAACATACAAAATCACCTCCCACCCGTGCCTTTGTCGCATCCTTTGTCCTCCCGCCCCATCGCTTCTATCCTTGTTTGTCTCCCCCTTATGCTTGCCCTCTTGCTTCCTCCGCACCGCCCTTCATTCTCTTTTCTCCTTCCGTTTCTTTCTCCCCTTTCCCTGTCGTTTTAGTTCGTCTCCCTCATCTTCGCTTGTCTCATACATTGTTCCTCCTCTTTTGCCTTAAACCACCGACTCCGCCTCTCAATCACACTTCTCTGTCTGCCTTGCATCTTCTTTCCCTTGCATTCTCCGCACCCCCCCCCCCTTGTCCCTGTGCCTGTTCCTGTTCCTCTGCCCATTCACACACCCCCTCTTACATGTTCTACGCCATCAGTGGCTCAAACACCTCTATCCTTTTGGGAGGGAGGGCGAGGGGTGAGAGAAACGTAGACCAGAATTGTTTTTGTGTGTGAAAAAGGCCGCTTTATTAGGAAACAGGTGCACATTACAATTATAAAACCTTGGCAACGCCTTACAAAACTATCTCTCACTAAATAAATAATTAACTACAAACCCCGCCCCCCACCCCCTCCCCTAAAATTCTTTGACCCCTCCCCCACCCACAATTCAGCATTACAACATTACAACAACATTATAAACATAACATCATCAATAAACATTACGTCATTAATTCAATCATTACGTCATCAATTAACCCCTTATTCATCAAAACCCCAATCACATATTGAAAGCCAGGCCCTCTTTAACCATAAACCCTGCCTGACCCTTCACTCCTGCCAATACCCCCCAAAACCTGAACGGTCAAACAATGACCAACTTCCCCTGAACCTGTCAATCAAAGAATCAATCCAATACTCATCAAACAATCTACCATAAACAGCACCGGGGCAACCAAAAAACCCCGCCAGCACCTGTTCCTAGCGACAATACAAAGCACAAGAAAAAATCCCCTGCACACCTATATCTAAGAAAACAGCCTTTTAGAATTATCCATAAAGGAGAGAAAAAATTCTAACGGACAAAAATTCGGGAAAGGAAAAAACCCAGGAAATGAAAGATAATATTAATAAATGGGCGGGAGGGAGGGACAAAAAACGCTACAGCCCTCCTAGCCACCAGGTCACCAAACCTAAAATGGTGGCTAGGAGGCGGGGTCAGGGAAATTTATAATTGGGCTGGCCAGTCCTACTAGGCCAGCCCAAATCCCGAACTTTCTGATACCTACGTCATGACAGAAAACCCCTCGTGACCCTCCCAAACAGCCCGGGGGAGGAGACCTCCCTTCGGTCAGCTCTCTCCCCCAAGCCCCCCTTGGGAGGGAGGGCGAGGGGTGAGAGAAACGTAGACCAGAATTGTTTTTGTGTGTGAAAAAGGCCGCTTTATTAGGAAACAGGTGCACATTACAATTATAAAACCTTGGCAACGCCTTACAAAACTATCTCTCACTAAATAAATAATTAACTACAAACCCCGCCCCCCACCCCCTCCCCTAAAATTCTTTGACCCCTCCCCCACCCACAATTCAGCATTACAACATTACAACAACATTATAAACATAACATCATCAATAAACATTACGTCATTAATTCAATCATTACGTCATCAATTAACCCCTTATTCATCAAAACCCCAATCACATATTGAAAGCCAGGCCCTCTTTAACCATAAACCCTGCCTGACCCTTCACTCCTGCCAATACCCCCCAAAACCTGAACGGTCAAACAATGACCAACTTCCCCTGAACCTGTCAATCAAAGAATCAATCCAATACTCATCAAACAATCTACCATAAACAGCACCGGGGCAACCAAAAAACCCCGCCACCCAGAAAGGTAGGAGGGGGAGAGAAACTACACCACCTCCCTTTCTGCCCCCCCCCCACCGGAAAACGAAAAACAGAAACCGAACCAACCTTACCGGTGCATCGCTAGCGAACGCGCCAAAACCTCACGTAATTCCAACAAGTATAGATCCATACCCACTCTTGACAGGTGAACACCATCATCCCTAAAGAATTCCACAGTCTCAAACTTAATTTCCCTATGGGAAATCCTACTAAAACCAAGACCACGGCAGCAGCGCGAAACCTCTGAATTTACTTTCATCCGAGCCCTGTCAACCGCCTTGGGGTTGACCGCTCCTCTCCAGATCCTACGCGGTATCAATTCAGTCCAATAGACATGGCACCCAGCCCAAAGCTCTTTGATAAGGCCCAAATCCTTCTTATTAGCTCAGAGTAACACCACACCTTTGGTAGCGCAAAGATCATTTTCCCCCAGATGGATGACCAGAATA
Organism: Lissotriton helveticus; assembly: GCF_964261635.1. Lineage (NCBI taxonomy): Eukaryota > Metazoa > Chordata > Amphibia > Caudata > Salamandridae > Lissotriton > Lissotriton helveticus. The sequence continues at coordinate 885,061,151 of NC_136065.1, read as the reverse complement.
TCAGGACACAGCCCACCCACCATATTGTTGTTAAGACAAGGGATTAACTCTCTCCGGAGCATCCCACCTTTCCCCTTCCAAACCCCATTGAACATACTAGCGTTAAAACCTAGAAGTTCTCCAAAATAACTCTGTGCTGCCTGGACTCGGCCCCACTTCACGAAGGAATGTCCAACTATCCAGACCGTCACCACCGGAGAACGAGGCCCAGCAACAGAACCTATAAAAGAAAACAGAGTTAGAGCTCATGGGAAGGAAGATGACGCATGCGCCTCCTCCGCCTGACTTCTCACGTAGCGCTGAAAGCAGCTTGAAGACCAGCGCCCCAGCCTCATGATATCCCTTTGAGTCCAACCTCTGTGAAAAGCTTCAGTTGCAGCCCCAATCCGGAAGGAATGTGTCCCATATAAGCTCCCATCTAAACCCAGGTGTTCAAAAGCTTTGCGCAGAACCATGCGTAATTGGTATGCAGTAACCAGGGTGCCATCAATATAGTGAAAGACGAGTGCATCATCACCACCCCCGCACAAAGAACGCCAGCGCCGCGCCAGCAGCAAAGGGCAAGTAATCCTGAGAGCACGCACTTGCAACCACACACCCTTTCCCTTCTTAGTCTGATCAGTTTTAGAGCTGGCGAACCAGATGTGCACCCCCTCATCAGAACAGAAAACATCCCGCCAACATAGGCCACACTTGCATTACGAACCCAACAACTCCGAAACCCTAAAAGCTCCAAAAAACATGAAGGCCATGAACATGGAAAATAAGCATGACCAAAGTCATCTGAACAAACCTCAGGGAGAACAGTTAATAATCGAGCCAGGATCTGCCAAGATAAAGGAGCCCTAAGTCTACTGGTGTGCCCCTGTTCTCTGGCCCAACCCTCGAGCATTCTCCTGCCAATCTCCCCTGCCGACGGAAGATAACCCCATAACAACTTGTCCATAAATGCTATCCCCGCTAATTTACCGGCAATAGTCACCTTAGTAAACCCTTTGTCCATGAGGTCCAAAATGAAATTCACTACATCCTCTAAACGACGCCAAACCTCCTCACGCCTACAGGCGCCAGACTCCAGAAATTCCCTCCAGGCCAGAGAATAAGCAGAACGCGTAGACACAGACAAAGAACCTACCACCAGTTGTAAGACCCGACGTTGCCTACGACCACTCATCCGGCCAACGTTCCGCACACCATCTCCCATTCCAGTACAGACCAAAACCATCACTGCCAGCAGCATCTGAAAACATTTGCACATCCCATTGAAAGTCAACGTCCCTGAGCAAAGGAACACCATTAAAGGAAGAAAGAAAAAATCTCCACATTCTCAAATCCTCCTTGACTCCAGCAGACAATCGAACCCTATGGTGAGGCAAATGTTGACCAGCAAGAGCCCTGCCTAATCTACGACAAAAAGTCCTTCCTGTTCTCACGACCCTACAAGCAAAGTTGAGATGGCCTAGTAACACCTGAACATCTTTCACCAACACTTTCCGATTTGCTAACATATTGTCCAGCAAATCCAGCATCTTCACTTTCTTGTCCTCAGGCAAGCGAGCCCGCATTGCCACCGAATCAAGGTCAATCCCCAAAAAGGACAAAACTGTGTCAGGACCCATAGTTTTCTCGGGAGCCAAAGGAACTCCCAGATCCTCCATGAGCCCTTGGAAAGTGTCCAGAGCAGACTGGCACTCCGCGGAGCCCGGGGACCCGACAAAGAAAAAGTCATCCAGGTAGTGCGTTACCAGTGAGTGACCAGACTGCTGAGTAAAGTACCATTGTAGAAAAATACTGAAGCACTCGAAGAGAGGACAAGATATAGAGCAACCCATCGGCAAAGCCTTGTCCACATATCACTTTCCTGAAAATTGTATACCCAGAAGACACCAGTCTTCCGGATGGACAGGCAGCAGCCGGAAAGCAGACTTTATATCACACTTGGCCATCTCAGCAGCTGCGCCCGCGGTCACAACAAGTGACATGGCCACGTCAACTGATGAATAAGAGACTGACACAGCATCTGGATCAATAAAATCATTGACCGACGACCCTTCCGGCCATGATAAGTGTGGTATAAGTCTGAATTGTCCCGGATCTTTCTTCGGGACCACTCCAATATGTGATACTATTAAATTAAGGGTCGGCCAATCATGAAAAGGGCCAGCCATCCTCCCTTCGTGAACTTCCTTATTCAACTTGTCTTGTACTACTGTGCCATGCTCAGATGCAGATTTTAGATTAGCAAACCATCGTCTCTGTCTAGGACCTGTGTAACCTAACTTGAAACCAAATTCAAAACCATCCAACAATGTTTGTTTCCCAGCAGCATTATCATAGTCATGGAGTGCAAGGCGCAGCTTTTCCAACCTAACCGGTGTACGAGCCCTTGGCCCAGAACCCCGATTACCTCTGAATCCCCTTCCTCCTGTAGAATGTTGGGACGTCCCCGAACCCCCTGCACCTGACTGAAACCCCTGATGATCCCCCGCTGGTTTGTTCTCCCAGCATTTAGACAAGGGGTGTCGCTTACCACAACCTGAGCACTCGTGCCTGAATTCACAATATTCCCTAGTACAGAAACCTTTATTAAACTCCCAGCATGTGCCGACTGCAGGCTGTGTGGTTGAGCTACTTCCCACCCCTCCCCTGGTGGGCTTGCCCTGAAAGGGCCGGTATATTATGGGGAGACCACTTGCAGTAAAAAACGTCTTACCGCCCGAAGCCGACCCCATAGTATGTTGCCAGAAATCAGTGTCCAGTTCCCCCCACCTAACCTCCGGATCCCAAGCCATTCTAGCCCTGAACTCCTCATCATATTGAGACCAAGCAAACCCCCCCCCCCAGTAAGCTGCGCCTTGCGAATTACATCCATGTATTTAAAAAGGGACACGCTGCGCTCCGGGAATTTCTCACAATATACACTTGCATATATTAGGAAGGCAGCTGTCCAATTCTCAATGGGTAGGGGAACTCTAGGTCGTTTAGCCAACTCAAATTCTTCCCCTTTGGACCCTTCTTTGGACCGTACTTCTCTGTGTAGTAACTTAAGTATTTCCACATATTCACCCTTCCAAATTCTGTCCTTTGTACTCAACATCAAATGTGCCCCCAAAGGCTTTGTGACTCCCATATAGGGCAATTTTTTGATTTTCCATTCTCTGCTGGCCAATGGCTCCTTTGCCATACCTGAGGCCTCTGTACCAGTACCACTGTCCATTTATTTATTTATTTATTTTTTTTTTTTCCCTTCTTCCCTGCAGTGTCCAGCACTTCATCAGTGCCCACCGCGGTGTCTTTCACATAACGTCCCTTTACCAACCGCCCCTCACCCACCCCAACAGTCTCATCTCCACCTGTGCCCACAGACACCATACTTGGTTTGGCCTGTGTAACAATCTGCTCACCTGGCAACAAAGAGACCACTCTTCCCGGCTCCGCCCGTGATGCCGAAAACACTGTGTCACGTCTTGGAGGCGCCCTGACAGACGGGCCGCGTTCTCGTCTCTCCTTGACTCGCTTTTGCACCACTGGAGCCTGAAAAACACTTTCAACAACATGAGAGGGCACCCCCCTTTCCACGTCCCTCAACTCTCCCTCTTCGGGACTATCATCAACGTAATCCAGAACCACTGACTCAGGTTCATCAGGAAACGTCACACCACGGGTCTTACCAAACCCAACATCAGCCATATTACATTTTAGATTTTGTGTAGACATTCCATGAGGGGGAGCAGACTGTACACGCCCGTACCTCCCCTGGCGCTGACTCTGCGGCTCCATAGCCGCCGGTAAGGTAGGACACCTATACCTGCTACTCGATGGGGCCAGCGGGGTCACGCCGGACCCTCGTGTGCTGGCCGCGGCGGGTTCCGGAATCAACCAGAAGGCAACACATCACCACGGGTCTCACCTAACCCGATATCAACACTATTACATTGTAAAGTTTTTGAGGAAAATCCAGGAGGGGGAGCAGACTGTACCCGCCTGTACCTCCCCTTGCGTTGACTCTGCGGCTCCATAGCCGCTGGCAAGGTAGGACACCTATACCTGCTACTCGTTGGGGCCAGCGGGGTCACGCCGGACCCTCGTGTGCTGGCCGCGGCGGGTTCCCTCGGTGGAACAGAGATGGCCGCGCTAGGCAATCTCCTCGCTTCGCCTTGGCGAAAATGGACTGGACCGCGCCCTGCCAAGTCTGGACCGCCGTGCCTAACCCTGACCTGAAAAGGAAAAGTTTGGACTGGTGTACTAGGGTCCCTGACTACAACTCCTGACGCGGACCTCCTCCCTTGCATATTATCACCCATAACCTTCCCTTGCAACCTAACCAAAGAACATCCGCATTCAAAAAACCAAAATCAGCGCCAGAAACTGAAACCCCCTTCGTCCTTTTGGGTCCATTCCCCCTCTCCCCTGGAACCCCCCCCCCCCACTGACAATGCCACCCCCACAGATGAGCCAGGCGTGGAAACAAAAGGGGCATCCTAAATTATCCTCCATCTTATTCATAACCCTAACTGTATTGGCACCACACAACACTGGACCCCCTTGCTGTTCCAAACCCTCAAAACCCTCTAAACCCCCTGAAAAAGCCTGCCTGTAGCCTTCTGTTCAGCAATAGGCATCCCTGGCACAAAATGCTCTGAAGGTGTAAACAATGCCCCCTCCTCATTGCCCAATAACCATGTGTCTCTAATACAATAGGTCTTGAAGGGGTTAATGTCTGCCCCACCAGCTCCCTCACGGCTGTCATGACTCCCGAGATTCTAACTGAAGGGAGCCTCTCCTCACACCGCGCACTGCCCGTCATCTCGCAGGCTCTGAAAACTCTCCATAACCGGGTCAGGGGCGGAGCGCTTCCCACTCGCTCTCCGCCCCCCTCATGTCGGTCACCTTCGCAGCAGCTGGTGCTGCCGAGCCTAAGGTGTGTACACTGGAAGCCCCGCCCGCCTGCACAATCAGCGCGCTTGACACCGCGCCTCCCGCCTCCCTCCCCACAGCAGACACCCCCGGAGCTTTCCCCCACCTGAAGCGCCACTCGCGCTGAAGCAGCAGGGACCGGGCGCGCCTCATGCGCACCTGTAGAATTAGCGCCAGATACCGCTGGCGCTCCCTCCGCCCCCAACACCACAACACGCCTGAAAATGAGGGGCCGGTCTCTTTAACGTACCTGCACAGAGCCTCTCTCCTTCGGCGATGAAAACGCCATCACCGCCACAGACACGCCAGCGGAGGCCTGGCGCTGGGGGCGCGCCGGCCCCCCTCCCACCATCCGTTCCGTGCGACCCGCTTGATACAGAGCCTCATCGCTTCTATCATGCAATAATCCGCCATGTAAGCGATCCAAAAACAGCCACAAGAAACCTAAATAAAGCTACCCTAACACTCTACAAGTAATCTCATACAAAAAACGCTACAGCCCTCCTAGCCACCAGGTCACCAAACCTAAAATGGTGGCTAGGAGGCGGGGTCAGGGAAATTTATAATTGGGCTGGCCAGTCCTACTAGGCCAGCCCAAATCCCGAACTTTCTGATACCTACGTCATGACAGAAAACCCCTCGTGACCCTCCCAAACAGCCCGGGGGAGGAGACCTCCCTTCGGTCAGCTCTCTCCCCCAAGCCCCCCATTTCGTCGCTTTTACCGCCTCTGCGCGCACTCATTCGCCCCCTTACCTCCTCTGCACCCACCCACCCTCTTCCTCTCCTCTCCTCCATTCGTTGCCCCTTCCGGTGCCCCTCTTCCTACCTTTCCTCCCACTATCCATGCCCTCCCCTCTCTCCTCCTCGCCCCTCCCTCCTCTCTGCAGCAGTCGCGTAGGCTCCCGCGGCGCGCCAGGAGCCAGCGAGCAGCGCAGACTGCAGCAGCTATTCCCAGCCCTGAGCCCTGATGCAAAAGGAACGCCCACACATCCGGCGCGCGCCTCTAACGACGGCACGTGCTGGTCTGAGGGCTTTACGACACACTGCCTACTCCTCGTGCGCATTTGCGTAACACGAGCACCGCGCCCGGCTAGGGTCTGCAGAAAGTGATGGCTTTAGCCAATGCAGAGCAGGTACCAGAGTAGGTACAATGGCCGACGCTTCTATATTTCGGGTGCATCCACTACCTTCCCGTCCATATAGGGATATTTAACAGCCTGGCATCTGATTGTGTGACGTACAGGCTTCGTTACGCCTCGAGCCTCGATTACTGACTTACCAGACAGAGGGGCTAGAGCATCATAGAAGACTTGGATCATAAGGCAGCCCTCGAGCAGTGGAACACAGCCTGCGCCCTACTCTGAAGATGTAGCGTTTGCTGTTCACGTCCAAAAGAACATGATATTTGGTACGAGCAGTATTAGTGGAAAAATGCTCTCCTCAGATCAAGTTTATCCGGGGCGATGCCATCCATCCATCCATAAATCTGTACATTTCCATTCTCTCCTTAAAACCTGTTTCCACATCGGCAAAGTCTGCCCTATTATAAGTCTCAACGTAGCCACTCCAAATTACATTTTTTTAGTCGTCGCTTGTGTTTCTCTGATTCGTCGTTCTTTATGTGTGTGTCTCCAAGACAAGCACACATTATTATTTTATTTGGCCGCTATTGCACCCCCATCCTTTTTCTCTCTTTGTTCTCTTTCTTATTTTCTTTCTCACTCTTTTTCAGTAAAAGCAATAATGCTCTGTTGGCACGATTCCTGAGTTTATAAACGTAAACACAGCTTCTGCCGATCCAAAGGAACTAAAACAGTTTTAAGGAAGAGACTGAACAACGAAATGTATCCACACAGCCAAGGGGCCAAGTGCGGATACATTTTCTTATGGTCAAGAAGATCCTGAATAAAAACAACTGTGAGCGAACACATCTCTTGATTCATCTTAGTTTTTTGTGATTAAAGTAGCAATTGCTGTTACTCATGCTTTTTTCAGGTTGACTCTCAACCTTTGTGTGTACAGTTTTAAGGAAGAGGCTCTACATTTCTGTTTACGCATCCCCTATTTTGGGATTTCCCTCAAAGTATGTAAATCGTCTGCTAATCCATCATACCTGTATGGTCAGTAACATTACAGGGAAATTCCTCAAACTAAAGTCTCCTGTGCTTGCCCTGAAATATCAGAAGGAAATACTTATTTTTCCCTAGGCCTAGGGCTCAATTCCTAAAAAATAGAAGTGGGGGTGGAGGGCAGTTGGGTGGAGGGGGGGAACAACTCACCAAGTTAGGCAGAATGGGTGGGACATCCCCGCGTGACATCACAGGAAGTGACGTCACCACATATGACTTCACAGGAAGTGACACCGCATAGTGTGACATCGCATGTGGCATCACAGGAAGTGACATCAGATCATAAAACCTAACATATGATTAGGAGGTCTATAATGAGTACATTTGAGTGCCTTACAATATTGAACAAATGAGACTGCATTGGGGTTGTGCTAAAATATTGACTCAACTCGCCACAAAATCTGAGTCTCAACTTATACAATTATTTTTTTGAAATCCTGCCTCAAAGAAATTGGCAACAAGGAGAAATGTGGCAGTAAATCTGTTCTGTTTAATTGGTTGCAATGTCTGTATTTTAAAATATCTTACAGGGTTAAGGCACCTGCTGCAGAAATCTTTGTGTGGCATCTAAATCTCAGGGAGTAATAATAATGGTTAGATAACTTTGGGGATAATGTATTTGCTGGAGAGATCTGTGTTTTGTCTCGTCCTACTTTTGAATCAAAGTAGCATAAAGGGTTAACATGTCTCCTGCAAAGCCTATTATGTTACACACAGCTAACATTTTTTTTATATAAATGGGTAAGTGGGTTACTGCTTTTAAGACAGAGATCCTTTTGTTAATTAAAGTTCATGTAATCCTTCTAATAAGGTAGAGAAAGTAAGTTTTCCCCTTGGAAATGAGGTAAACTAAATCAATCCGGCTCTCCCAATCGTCATTCACTCAGGTAATGTCATACATTCACCCACCCACCAACCAACGTATCACCAGGCCAGAGATATAGCGCTCAAAATAATTTTTATTAAGCTACATAAAGCGCCTAACATATCACAAAGAAGTCCAACCTCTTGTTGATAAAAACAATTCTACAGTTTTTTGAATAGGATAAAACTTTGTGTACAAAGTACCAAATTTAATCAAAACAAAAACATAATCACATTACAATTTCATACAAATTAGTTGCACACATGTTAAAATTCGAGGAGAATTAATCCCAATTTATAAACATCACACTTATAGTAATAAACAATAAAATACAGGAGACTTGATCTACACAGTTATAAACGAATGGCTGTTGTGTTGGTTGATCCAACATAAAACATCAAGTTACAATTCAGGTGAGTTTTACAATCATTTTACTTTTCCGAATTCTTGTGGTCGGATTCAAATTAGCAAATATTGTTGACCCGTTTCAGTGGTATGTTATTCTTATTCAGAAACCACCTTCTTCAGGACTCAATATAAGAGGAACTTAGGCTCCTTCAACCATTTTGACAATAATCTATATAAAAAACAAAAACATAATATAAAGTTTAGGTTACCTAGACTCCGTATTAAATGTCCCACTCCCTCCTACAATGTATCTTTTTGTCCCTTATATTCTACACAGTACAATGGGAGTCACAAAGGGCACATTTACAGGCCATTTCATATTTATCAACTGAATTTCTTTGGCGCTAAACCCATGGTCTAAAGTAATAAAAAAAAGGGTACTATTTTCTGTCTCTTTGTTGCTTCACCGTTAATACTAACGCATTCTCACACATTGAACCCATACACACACTGGATGAGGAATAAAAGGGGAAAAGCAAAAAGACAGAGGAGGGACCATGGAGGGGCTCAGGAAATTACATGCATCCAACAAAGAACCACTCACCACTTTTGGTGTAGTGTCGCTTTTTTTTATAACAAGGATCAAGCTGTGGTTTTGTCAGTATTCCCAGCTTCCATTTATTGTTTTTTTGTACCCTTGTTGTGTAGTAGTTAGAATATAGAATGAACATGAAATGTATTGATCCATTTTGTAACACTGTTGCTATACATTTTCTTTTGTAATGGAAACGGTTCTATAATCCAGTACCTCTCCGGTGGGAGTATTGTCGTATTACTGGTTCTTCATCGAAATTTTATGATAATTTTGGAAAAGATAAACTTTCAGGGAAATAATTTCTCCTTGTCGTCACGCCACTGCTGGACTTTGTTCATTTATTTCGATTTCATTTATTAGAGTTGGTGGCTAGCATTCTTTACACTTATCACGTCTAGGAGCAAAAACAGTAGGTCATTTTTATATTATTTTTGGAACCTCTAGACTCGGCAGAAAGCATATTATTTACTTAGACTAATGTTACCTCCAACATCCTTCTAATAAGGCACAGTGAGGTGTGAAGGACAAGGAGCGCCTACACAATGCATCCCTCACTATCATATGTAACACAGCCTTTATATTGATGTACACATGTTGGACTTGGCTCTTTATTTTTGCAGGGTCATCCTTACACTTTTTGCCTTCCTCCCTGCCTTATTTCTGACATGGTGTTGGTGTTTTTAGGCCTCTGGGCACTTTAGCACTGTGATCCAGTGTAACGTGCGTGCTCTCTCTGTCTTACAATGGTGAGATTGGCATGCCCTCCCATAGGAATGCTTTGGGGATTCCCTGATCGGTGTGTCAGTGGTAATTCCTGATATGGGAGGAGCAGAGTGGTAAAGGGTAGTATGTAAGAAATTGTAATGATAAATGATGTGCAATGGTGTGCACAGATTTATTATGACTATGTGAGAAATGCCACTTTTAGAAGTTGGCATTTCTGTGTGACATGTATCTGCCTGCCTGATAGGAATTGCATGTCTGGCTTGTGAGTGACAGGGGCTGGAAGGTGTGTGTGGCTCCAGGAGGGTCAAGGTGAGTCAGCACTAGGCTGGATGGGACACCTTTGCTTGGAGTAGTGGGAGGAGTAACCCCCCTGGCTCTGAATAGAACTGTGCCCAGCCGGTACAATGCTGGCTCCACTCCCTGCGGCGTGTCTGATCACCTAGCTCCCACCTGACAAAGGGGAAGAGGAGTTTGGAAAACAAAGTGCTCCAAATCCCCCTAAACCAGTTGCATCTGGTTCCACAAACCCTGCGCGACAGACAAAGGAGAAAAGTGGTATAAGTATATTGGATGTGACCCCATGAAATTGTTCTCTTCCATGATGCTGGTGTGCTGTTCCTGAATCCTGCTGGGGCGTGCTTCTGCTGGGGCCCAGGAGGAACTGCCATGAGGGCTTGCCTCCCTAGGCCCAGCATTGCTCCCTTGATCTCCAGGACCTTCAAAGACTTTTGGCTGCATCAAGCTCCTGGGCAGCGCTATATCTTTATTATCCCCGGAAGGAGGAGCGCTTGGGCTGCGCATCGCTGAGCTGCAGCTCCTTCTGGAGGAAATCTTGGTGTAGGGATTCCCCCGTGATGCCTTAGGAGCAGGTGCCCACCCGCTTTATGTTTGTTCTGGCCGTGTTCGGCCAGGAGGAGCGGGTACCCATCCCACGTTCTGAGTTATTGGTGGGTGCCCATCCCGCTTAGGAGTTTATTTTTGATGCTGGTGCCCACCCCGCGTTGTCTGCCTTAGCGGGAGCCCACCCCATGTTCTACTTTCGTGAATCACCGCCGCCGGCCCGAGCAGGAAGTCAGACAAGGCTGTGCCTCTCCATGGGCGGGGCTTCCGGGAGGAAAGAGAAGCCCCGCCGGAGAAACTGTCCGGAGTCTGCAGGCTCCACGTTGAAGTCCTGGTTTCAGGAAGGGGGACTGGACGAAGAGGAGAGCAGAGTTTCCCCCCCCCCCCCCGGCGTGGAGGGAGTTAGGAAGACCGGAGCCGCAGCTTTCCAGCCTGCCCCCACCCGCCAGAAGGGGAGGCAGGCCAGTGGAAGATCTCTGGTGACCAGAGGAGCCTTCCCCCCACAAGAGCCAATGTGTGAGGGCTCTAGGGGGGTTGTGCTGAGCGAGGAACAGTGTAGGTGCCAATTGCCTGAGCGGTCCTGCTGTTGCGGGCCGCTCCAGCATTGGGGCGATTACTTCTCAGAGTCCCCGATGGAAGGGGGTGCATCAGGGCATATTTTTGATGCCCGCCCTCCGTGGCCACATCATGTTACGAAGTCCTCGTGGGGGCTTGGGGCATTTCTCGGTACTTGGTGGGGTTAGTGCCAGTCCAGAACACCATGCCATTTGATTTCCTACAGCTGCCCCGCTTGCGAGAGGGCAGCTGCAACAAGATGGGCATGTGTGTTAGAAGTCCCTGAGTGGGACAGGAGAGGGCACAGGGGTGCCAGGCCTTCTTTGATTCACAGCTGAAGGGCAATTAGCGGCAGGTTCAAGGTTTAGGCCAACAGTTCTTTGGGGGCAGGTTTTGTATGAGATAGTAGTGAGATACACTCCTCTGCCCCAGCGCAAATGCGCAGGTGTGAACTCTACTGCCTTGGCAGCCACCCAGACATTTTGGACATAGGGCATTTGAGCCCTCTTAGAAGGCCAGTTGGCCAGGGAGACTGTGAGGTTAATAGGGCGCCAGACCCTACTTTGACTTATGTGGTGTGCAGGAAATGTGATTCATGTACTGTGATTTATGCACTGTGATTTATGCCTCTAGTACATATGTTTAGGAGGATCTCCCCTAATCTGAGATTTCTACGTATGAGGTTACTGCATAATGTGTTTATGCTTGTGATGTTATGATCGAATGCGTTTAGACTTATGACGTTATTGCATAATGTGTTTATGCTTGTGAGGTTATTGTCTAATGCGTTTAGACTTATGAGGTTGGCGCAGAATGTATTTCACGCCTAATGTGAAGCTGCTTGCATAATATGATTATTGTTGCAGGAGATGATGCCAAGTACTGTATATTGCCAGTAGTTACTGGTTGTGTTTTATACTTTTTATTAGTTCTACATTTACTATTTGTGCTTGTGATGGTTCTGACAGTGACCCAATTGGCCCTGTCAGGTGTATATAATCCCCTGTAAATATTGCCTAGTACCAGGTGGCACAGTGTATATTGAGTGATTACTATTCTAATGTGTTTATGATAATACAAATGCTATTTTTATATATAACCTTGTGTGGAGTTCCTTTTGTAGTGTGCCTAGTATGTTGCTGCTGTGTGTGTGTTGCGCAAACGCTTTACACATTGCCTCCGGGATAAGCCTGACTGCTCGTGCCAAGCTACCAAGGGGTGAGCAGGGGTTATCTTTGGCGTGGAACTCCCTTGCCATGGCTATACTGGTGGTCTCTGACTGGCTTTGGTGCAAGCCTTAGCCAACCAGAGATCCCATTTCTAACAACACACATATAATTTATTAACAATTTATAAACTGTATGTGTGATATAATTCATTCTGACACCCTGCATTGGGATGAGGAGTAGCACTGCTCATCCCAATGTAGGGTGTCAGAGCACTTTACATCACATGTACACAAATAACAATTCAAATAAGTTTTATTTCTCTGATAGCGCTTTAGCACAACTGAGAAAAAGTTAAAAGCATTTCTCTCTTAAGTATCTGCGATGTAATAAGAGGTGAGTCTTTATTTCCCCTCCATTGCGTCTAGGGGTGTGACTCCCGATACCTCCTCGCCAGGATACTCCAACAAAAATAGGCCTGATGGCCCCTTAACCTGGCTTTTGTTATGGGTGAAGCTGGAATCTGATAAGCTCCTTCCCAGACTGCTTGCACATTGCTGCTCAGAACAAAAGCAGACAACGTGCAGGCGCTGCTGAAAGTGTCCCTGTGTCAGAAAATTACACCGGGATGAGTTCAGCATATTTCAGTGAGTTCGAAAGCGGGCAGCTTTCCAGCAGGATAGATGGCGTCTATCCTCTGAAAATAGTGGGTAGATTGTGTCTACCCTTGACTCGAGCCACGCCTAGCTCCTAAGCATTTGTGATCTCACTGTACAAAGTATATAGGACTTTGAACAGCAGCACATTGTTTTCGTTTCTCTACAGGTGTCTCTGAAATTTTTAAGTCAATTGTTAGACCTGGCTTTTTCATAGGGTTTACCCACAGAATTTTTTCTTTTTGGTCTCCTGTGTTTGACCTTGTTTTTGTTGGCTTTAGGACTCTGGGCAGTTTACCACTGCTAATCAGTGCTAAAGTGCATATGCTCTCTGTGTAAATTGTTATTATGTATTAGTGTTTCCATGATTTGCTTATTTGATCTACTACTAAGTGCCTAGTACAGTGCACTGTGTGTACCCAGGGCGGGTAAATCAAATCCTACTAGTGGGCCTACAGCACTGATTGTGCCACCCACACAAGCAGCCTTTCAAAGGGTTCTCAGACCTGCTACTGCAGTGTCTGCGCGCAGTCTCTACTGCCATGTCGACCTGGCAAGTACACCTACGTGCCAGGCCCTAACCTTCCCTTTTATTACATGTGAATCACTCCTAAGTTAGGCCCAAGGTACCCCTGGGTATGGGGTGCAGTGTATGTGAAAGGTAGGACATGTACTGATGTGTGTGACATGTCTTGATATAAAATACGGTGTATTTTGTTTTTCACTATTGAAAGGTTATCTATCCCATAGGATAGAATGCAAGTTTATTTATCTTTATTTTATTTTTAGAGTTTTCTACAGCGTGAACAAGACCCAGGATAGGGTATCAGCGGGCTTTACAAAACAAAGCAAATTAAGTATAAAACATTTTTACAAAAACATAGCAGAGAAAGTAAAAAAAACATTTTTATACAAGGTTCGTAGGTAGCAGAAGCGATAATAGAGGTGGATTGTTAGGAACAGTGGGAACTATTTCAGGTATGAGTAAGTCATAGATGGTGAAGGAGTCATTAAGGGGAGTGTAGAAACCAGTTTGTTGTAGTAGGCTAGTTTAGTGCCTTCCACGTCAATGAAATAGCTGGTGTGATAGTGGTCCCCATACAGTGAGGTATATGTGGAATTAAGGGAGGAATTTGCTCATCAGGAATGATTTTGCTTCCCTTTTATAACAACTTATAAGTATAACTTCCCATTGGAACAAGAAAGAAAGATGGAGTTTAGTATGCCGGAACTCAGAATATCAAAAAGCATCTTTTAGTAAAGATGATTTTTATAATATGTTTGAAAACACCATTGTTAGAAAGTGAGTATTTTCTTGCTTAGCCACCCTGTGTGTCTCTACTGGTTTGTGGATCGACTGTCTGGCTTTTGAGTGATAGGGGCGGGTGGTGTGCATTTTCTTAGACAGCCACTGGGGGTGTTGATGTGTGTCCTTCCTTTCCTGAATGAGCCAGGGCTGGGCTGAATAGACCAGGGCTGCATTTAGGGTAGTGGGAGGAGATTTCCCTGGTCTTCCTTACACAAAGCTGTCTCCACCTCCTGCTAGGAAGCTGGACCACAGAGGACAGAACTGTTTTTGACTGAGCACAGAACCTCTCTGCCACCAAGGAAGAAAGGAAAATGCTGTATAAATATTGGGGCCCAGACCCCAAAACTTTACATTACTTCTGTACTCAAAAGGGACCCTCTGCCAAGAAGAAGAGCTGGGAAAGCTGAAGGGGAAGTACTGCCCTTTTGCTGTGTGCGGGTTCGACTGCAGTGGCTGTTTCTGCCAAGGAGAGAATAAAGGTTTTGCTGTGTGCTGTGTATCCTGCCTGACGAAGATCTCCAAGGGTTTCAAGTAGAGCTTGCCTCCTGTTCTGAAGTCTCAGGGACACAAAGACTTCACTACCAACTCACCTGAACTTCCTTGCTGGGAGTTCTGACCTGCCACAACATGCCAGTTGCTGTGTTGGGCCTCTGGAGGTTGTTCCTGCTATGAAGAGCTAAAAAAGAGATACAACTAAGAGAAGCATGATGAATCTGCACCCGTTTCCGACGCATCGTGCTAAGCCACTGAAGGTAATAACACAACCCCTGCCCACAGCGGGAGAACTTGCCGCATGCTGAATCCTAGGCATCAATCTCTGAAGTCCGAGATCACCGCATCGACTCCGATACAGGCCCTGCTCTGCAGCTGCAAGAACCAACACATCGTGGGACAGCGGCTGGAGAGACCAACGCAATGCCGTTGCGCCGCATCGAGAACCAACGCATCCCAGATCCCCACGCATCGTACCGGAGCGCCAAGTCTAAAACAACTCCGGGGTCACAGTAAGAAACCAAAGCATCGCACAGAGGTACAAGATAGGCCTGTTCTTTCTTTACTATGCTGTTTGTGATCTACTAGAATTACTGCTGCAAAAGTTAAGAGAACAGACATAAATCTAAGGGTATATTAGAAAACTAGTGTTGCTGTTCAATTCCCTACCTAATTAATTCTATTAGCGCTCCATTTTCACCCAAAGTCTCTGGATAAAAAAATACAAAATCCTAAAAGGGACAAAGGGGAGTAGTTCCATTTTAGAAATGGGGTCCTCACACACCCTTGTGGGTGTCATGCTTCATCATCGGGCTTGCTCCTCGTGGGGCCTGCGCTGCAATGCCTGACGGGCCCCCTCAAGAGGGCTCTTTATCACAGATTTATTTTCAAAGCCTTGATGTGAAGGGCAAGTTCAGAGCCCTTTGTGTAGATTGAGGAAACGTAGGTGTTGATGTAGTGATTAGTGACTTAAGAAGAGCTAGGCAATTCGCAAATCAAATTTTTATCCATGAGTATGCCTGACTTATTAAGAACATGATGTCACCAGTGGGGTCAATGATCCCTGGTGACTTATTAGTTCAACATGTTTCATGCTGTCAATTAGTCAAGATGTGATCTAGGGCAATTCTTTAGGAACAATTCATTAATAACTAATCTATCCAGTGTGTGGGACCAAGGATGCAACAAGTAGTGTCCAAACACTAAGTACCTTATAAGTGTACCTGCAGAATGCAAAATCACTGAACTGGGGTAGGAAGATATGAAAATAAATCATAAGATAGCGCCATACAGAGCAGTCTTGTATAGTACTTGTAGAGGCATGCAATACTAACATGCATGAATTTGTTATTTGTAAGTAGTGATAGGAAAAAACTTAGACAAACATGTGCCACATACATAAAAACATATAGGTGGTGGTGTCATACACTGTGGTCAAAAGGGGGAAAAAACTCACCCAATGAGGGTAATGTCATCACCTCCTCGAGAGAAACACTGAGATAAACACAAAAATATCAGCATGCTTTTGGGAAGTAAAATTGAAATTGAGATTTTGTAAGTGAGCCCAGGGAGAGTAATAATAACGTCCGTTCACATGAGGGAAAGCAAAAGAACCAGTACTCACGCGATTCATTGGAAAACTTCATCAACGACCTACCCCATCTCATGTGCCTCGGGATGAGGACTTAGAGGTAGTTGTTCGGTTTATAAACCCTCCATCCGGCCCTAATTGGTGACAGGTGGTCCATATGAAGTGGTTAATTGCTGATCAAAGGTCAGCCGTGATGGGATGGGGATCATGGGCGCCATCTTGTTGTGGGTTAGGAGCCCATGTATCACATGGATTGTTGCTAGCAATTAATGTGACAGAGTTGAAAATCATTGGAGCCCTCCCATTTAATATGGTTGTATATGTGTCTATGGTCTCCTTTCCTTACCATGGTGTGAATAGGAGAGGCAATGTAAAACACACAATTTTCCAGGAGAGCAGGCAACCACTAACAATCCTGGCAGAGTGCGCAACCTATCATAGGAAAGTATGCCATGAAGTAGGCTAGTGAAACCTAGGAAATAATTTCTCAAAAGTTAAGGGGCAAAGGATCATAAAGTGGTCCTGCGAGTTTGTGTGAATTATGTTACGGCCAATTAAATGCAGAAGAGTGTTGACAGAGACAAACAGAGCTAACTCTCACTGAAGTAGGGTAGTCAAGTATTATACTTGCAATGTCTTTACAGAGTCTGATAACCCACTGGGTTCTTCTGGCCAGTAGCCAGAGGTAGAATAGTCTGTCATGGTTACTCCCATGCCAGTGGTGGAAATTAACAGTGGAGAATGTCTGCTGTACCTTTATGCACTCTAGGTCCCCAATTTATTGTGTTGTAAAAAAAATACAAAGCCACAGTATTTGTATGTACTAGTAACATCAATGGGGCTGGTAACTCCTGCAGTGGAATGAGTGCATAAGTGTTGGGCAACGTCTACAAGGCCAGTCAGGAAGGGTAAGTGTCCTTTCTGATCAGAGGCAGGTATACCAGTATATGGGTAGAGGTTTTGGTCCCACTACTGAAATTCAAGTGACATAAGAATGAGGCCAAACATTTTTATGGATCAAAGAGGGCCCCCTGAATGTTGGCTCATCCAGTGCTTTCTCATTTGCATGGGGTCACACTGACCCTTGCAATTGAGGGAATGCCCTCTCATGGTCATGTAGGTGCATAATGTGCACTGGCAGGATCTGCATAATAGATGGGGCTGCACACGCATCTGCAGCCCCTTTAATAGTACCAACGTGCACCAGGGGTGCAGGAGCTGGGTGCAGACTCCAGGGCACTACCTGTGAGGCCGCCCCGGCCAGATCTGCCGATCACTGGTGTGATTCCCTGAAAGGCCAATACCGTTTTGAATCCTTTCAGTAAATTGATTAACCATATACTGCCAATAATGATACTTTTTTTATCAATAGTACTTTGAAACTGTATGATTAAGTGGTATGCGACAATCAAATTAATTAGCAGAACCAAATGCAATTCACTCTAATTAGCATTCTTTCCTAAATCTTCAGTGTCTATTACTTATTGACTTAATAATTCTGAAAATGTTCACCTAAAAATGTCAAGTGATTCAGCATTTAATTACACAGTGCAGAAATGAATTCTGAATCGCAAAAAAATTCATCGAGTTAATTTTCATTTTTAAGTGGTGTTTCAAGGAGCGAATATATAGTGTTGCAGTGTTTGCTAGGAGCATCAGGATATATATACTCTGTGTTAAAGTCGCAAACATTTTCTCAAAACTGATCACAAAATTGGCCACATACGTCAATTGGAGCACTAGTGGGAACTTCACAGCTTATGGCATGACCAATGACCTGACTCAAAACTCACAGCATACGAACGACCTCAGAAACACTCTAACCATAGGAGAAAGCTACATTTCTTACTCTAGACATTTATATTATTTATTTAGCATATTTATAAAGCTCAACCCTACAAATAAGTTGTCAGTAGAGAATGAATAGAAACGATAATAAAAACTGCATGTCATCCATTACAGAGAACGGGCTGCATAAAGAGATCAACTAAAGAATAGAAAACAGTTCGTGAAAATAACAGGTTAAAACCAAAACGGATTAATGCAGTCGGTATAACAGGGTAATAGATGTTACACACACACACAGACATGTATATATATATATATATATATATATATATATATATATACAGACAGGGCCGGACTGACCATAGCGGGCACCGGGCGTTTCCCCGGTGGGCCACCAGGGTGGGGCCGGTTTTGGGCCCCTGGCGGCTGTTTTTGTTACCAGGGGCGGGCAATATCGCCCCCCTGTAACAAAATCCGCCGAAACCGGTCCTTTCAAACTGCTTGCCTGCACCCCCCTATCCCGCCTAGGGGGGCAGCCGAGCAGTTTGCCAGGACCAGAGTTTATTTTTGATGCTGGTGCCCACCCCGCGTTGTCTCCCTTAGCGGGAGCCCACCCCATGTTCTACTTTCGTGAATCACCGCCGCCGGCCCGAGCAGGAAGTCAGACAAGGCTGTGCCTCTCCATGGGCGGGGCTTCCGGGAGGAAAGAGAAGCCCCGCCGGAGAAACTGCCCGGAGTCTGCAGGCTCCACGTTGAAGTCCTGGTTTCAGGAAGGGGGACTGGACGAATTGGAGAGCAGAGTTTCCCCCCCCCCGACGTGGAGGGAGTTAGGAAGACCGGAGCAGCAGCTTTCCAGCCTGCCCCCGCCCGCCAGAAGGGGAGGCAGGCCCGTGGAAGATCTCCGGTGACCAGAGGAGCCTTCCCCCCACAAGAGCCAGTGTGTGAGGGCTCTAGGGGTGTTGTGCGGAGCGAGGAACAGTGTAGGTGCCAATTGCCTGAGCGGTCCCGCTGTGGCAGGCCGCTCCAACATTGGGGGCGATTACTTCTCAGAGTCCCGATGGAAGGGGGTGCATCAGGGCATATTTTTGATGCCCGCCCTCCGTGGCCACATCATGTTACGAAGTCCTCGTGGGGGCTTGGGGCATTTCTCGGTACTTGGTGGGGTTAGTGCCAGTCCAGAACACCATGCCATTTGATTTCCTACAGCTGCCCCGCTTGCGAGAGGGCAGCTGCAACAAGATGGGCATGTGTGTTAGAAGTCCCTGAGTGGGACAGGAGAGGGCACAGGGGTGCCAGGCCTTCTTTGATTCACAGCTGAAGGGCAATTAGCGGCAGGTTCAAGGTTTAGGCCAACAGTTCTTTGGGGGCAGGTTTTGTATGAGATAGGAGTGAGATACACTCCTCTGCCCCAGCGCAAATGCGCAGGTGTGAACTCTACTGCCTTGGCAGCCACCCAGACATTTTGGACACAGGGCATTTGAGCCCTCTTAGAAGGCCAGTTGGCCAGGGAGACTGTGAGGTTAATAGGGCGCCAGACCCTACTTTGACTTATGTGGTGTGCAGGAAATGTGATTCATGTACTGTGATTTATGCACTGTGATTTATGCCTCTAGTACATATGTTTAGGAGGATCTCCCCTAATCTGAGATTTCTACGTATGAGGTTACTGCATAATGTGTTTATGCTTGTGAGGTTATGATCGAATGCGTTTAGACTTATGACGTTATTGCATAATGTGTTTATGCTTGTGAGGTAATTGTCTAATGCGTTTAGACTTATGAGGTTGGCGCAGAATGTATTTCACGCCTAATGTGAAGCTGCTTGCATAATATGATTATTGTTGCAGGAGATGATGCCAAGTACTGTATATTGCCAGTAGTTACTGGTTGTGTTTTATACTTTTTATTAGTTCTACATTTACTATTTGTGCTTGTGATGGTTCTGACAGTGACCCAATTGGCCCTGTCAGGTGTATATAATCCCGTGTAAATATTGCCTAGTACCAGGTGGCACAGTGTATATTGAGTGATTACTATTCTAATGTGTTTATAATAATACAAATGCTATTTTTATATATAACCTTGTGTGGAGTTCCTTTTGTAGTGTGCCTAGTATGTTGCTGCTGTGTGTGTGTTGCGCAAACGCTTTACACATTGCCTCCGGGATAAGCCTGACTGCTCGTGCCAAGCTACCAAGGGGTGTGCAGGGGTTATCTTTGGCGTGGAACTCCCTTGCCTTGCCTATAGTAGTGGTCTCTGACTGGCTTTGGTGCAAGCCTTAGCCAACCAGAGATCCCATTTCTAACAACACACATAGAACGGGCTGCATAAAGAGATCAACTAAAGAATAGAAAACAGTTTGTGAAAATAACAGGTTAAAACCAAAACGGATTAATGCAGTCGGTATAACAGGGTAATAGATGTTACACACACACACAGACATGTATATATATATATATATATATATATATATATATATATATATATATATATATATATATATATATATATATATATATATATATATATATATCTCCACAACTTGGCTCAGTTCTGGTGACCCCTGGCGCGCTCCCACCGGTGCGTTTTCCTCGGCAGAGCCCTGCCGATTTCAAATTCCAAAACTCCCTTCGCAGGTAATTGAAAACGCACTCGAGGATTTTTCTTTTCACAGTTGTTTTATTGCACCCTTGCTCTCACAGATACCAACGCGTTTCACCGCCAACAGACGGCTTGATCACGGTGATCAAGCCGTCTGTTGGCGGTGAAACGCGTTGGTATCTGTGAGAGCAAGGGTGCAATAAAACAACTGTGAAAAGAAAAATCCTCGAGTGCGTTTTCAATTACCTGCGAAGGGAGTTTTGGAATATATATATATATATATATATATATATATATATATATATATATATATATATATATGCAACGACCATTCCCGGCTGTTCCCAGTCTCTGGTTACGGCGAGTCTGTGCGGGTGCCGGCCACCCTATATAAACAAACGACTTTTCCTCCCAGTTTGAAGAAATTGCACAGTCAGCTGCTGACTTCGTGTAAATAAATCACTGAAGCATCGTGAGTAGTCTGTGCAATTTCTTCAAACTGGGAGGAAAAGTCGTTTGTATATATATATATATATATATATATATATATGCAGACAGGGCCGGACTGACCATAGCGGGCACCGGGCGTTTCCCCGGTGGGCCACCAGGGTGGGGCCGGTTTTGGGCCCCTGGTGGCTGTTTTTGTTACCAGGGGCGGGCAATATCGGCCCCCTGTAACAAAATCCGCCGAAACCGGCCCTTTCAAACTGCTCGCCTGCACCCCCCTATCCCGCCTGGGGGGGCAGCCGAGCAGTTTGCCAGGACCAGTTTTGGTTCCCAGTCCTGCCCTGTATGCAGGCATGCGCAACACACACAGGCAGGCATGCAAGTGCACACAAACACACACACACACATACACTCATGTTTGGGGTCTTTTATCCCTCAGTATGTTGTGTGTATAACCCATATTTCTCTGGAAAAAGCTGAGTATTGAGAGATTTGCAGACTGGTGTGGATAAACATTCTAGGATCAAAATGAGTACCTGAAAGAACTGAGAAATTACAAGTTAATTCTGTATAGGAGCTTGATAAATGCACTGGTATTTCCACCATGAAAATCTGTAAAGATGACTTCACACACACACACACCACAATGGAGTGGTATAGATGTAGAAGTAAGTATATGCTTTGGAGGGTGATAAGAAACCAATCCCACTTCAGCCCACTCTCTCTTATTGCCTTGCACCTGGAGCACGTTCTCTGATGCTCAACACCCATACCTTCATGAAGAAGCTGACACCTGCAGTAGCATATTCATTGGTGGCATGGCACACAAGCATTAAAAGGTTGCACATTTCCACAACTCACAGGAGTGCAGCTAATTCTTTTAGAAAAAAAAGTGTGGCTTTTCCCTACCGCACGCTAGCTGTGTAGCAGGTGGAGACGACCCCCAGCACCGGTGTATCAGCATGGTGTTTGCAGATCTTTGATTTGCATTCACCCTCGGCAAAATGTGCTCAATTTTTTGCAGAATTTATGTGAGATACCAAAAAATGTACAAGAAATTACACAAAGTCCTGGTTCATCATTTTGCACTAATATTTTTGTGTAATGAATCCTTATGTCCATTTTGGATGTGAGAGCACATTTTCACACTAAAATCAAACACAAATAACACTTGAAGCAAGCAGCCACAAGCGCAACGTTTTCCAATGCAATATCTCAAATATGTGACATAGAGTAATGGCTTAATATTTTAATGATCGTAACACAAATGCTTTAAATTATGCCAGATCGCTCCTGCGTATACTGAGCGTCAAATTTCCACTTCTACTTTTAAAAGCATATATGGATTCCCTGACAAACAGATTGATCCTCTAAATTGTACATTTCTAGATGTAGAATTATCCTATTACAATCTCTCGAATGAATTCATCATTTTTAATTTTGTGGGTGACATTTTTTGTAAAGTCAACTTGGACTGAGGAGTGACACTGCAGACAACTCGAAATTCAACCTTGTTGTCTTTGATGACACTCATATCTCTTCCATGAAAAGCACCTTCCTTGTTGATTGCTTCCCGTACACGTTTTATGTGCTCATCACCGTTCCATCAGTTCTGTCTATCTTGCAATTGCAGCCCTTGAATCTGACCTAACTTCCAACAGCTGAATTCATTTACCGTAATCTCTTCTCTTCAACTGATTGTGTCTCCTCAAATGATTGGTCTCCGTCCATCCCGAAGCCAAACATACATTTTCTGAATCATTGTGATCCATAACAACCCACGATACCAAAGTATCCCACTTTGCACCTGGTTAATGAACAACAGAACAATCTTTCTATCACAATCTTGTGTCTTTGATAAACATAGTGTCATAATCTCAGATTTTAATTTTCTTTTCATGGCAACATTTCTAGTTTCAGACTTACTGCTTCACTGTGCAACAAGCCAACCTTTTAAATGGACATGGCATTTTCCATTTTGCGTGGCGTCCATGACACTAACGAGGACTTTAAACAACATGGAATGTAGTCATTTGTAAAATTATTTTTCTGTGTTTGTTTATTTAATGATTAGACAGGAGTAGTTAACTCAGCTCTAGAGCAAATTTAACCATGCATCTGGCAATGTAAGAAATGGTATTTTCCCGAAAGTTTATTAGCCTCCAGGTAGTCCTAAACGAGGGCTATGGTCTTTGTTGCATCTTAAAAATTATGAGAAATCATGCAAAATCATGCAATGATTAAAAACCAGATATCTCTGCTCCACCTATCTGGCACTGGGCACTATTACACGGATCTGCAAGACCTCGGCTGGAGGAAGATCCTTCTCCTACCTTGCTGTGAAGACCTGGAACTCCTTACCTCTGCATCTTAGGCAATCACCGTCACTGCCTCAATTCAGGAAGGACCTCAATACCTGGCCCTTAGACTGAAATTCAGACCCACGCCACCACGCGCCTTGAGACCCTTTAAGGTGATTAGTAACGCAATAAAAGAACTCCCATTGATTGAAGCAAGAATCGCTTGTTTCCGTCCAGCACAAAGCACCCTGGTAGCACACTGAGGTAAAGTCTCACCGTTGAGATCTTGGCACCCTCTGCACTTAAAGTTTCGCGCGGTATATCATTCTGCAATTGACCATACGTGCACCATAGAGTGTTTTTATTTTGCAGCACTTCAAAATGGCATACTTGTCAGAAAGCACTATATAAAAATAAAAACAAATGATCTTTATTAGAAAACACCCCCAATAGCACAAGCATGCTTGAATCTACTACATCCCAGGCTTGGTTTCCAGTTAGCCCCCCTTTTGTCATTCTGTGTAAATTCCTATTCAAGTGAAAACTGTCGCTTATTCCTAAATGCAAACTTGAATTATTGTGCTAGTTTTGCATTTTTTTTTTCTTGGAAAAGTGGTGTCTTGTATACTCAGCAGCATTTATTTTCCTAAAATATTACACAGGTCATGATTTGCATCCACGAATGGGACAGAACATGTAGTACTACAGCACCAGCCCGTAATTCGAGAGATAGAACTTGGATCAGGGAAGTAATAACATACCTAGTAAATACCACCCTCGACAGAATCAATACTTGCCCTGTAGATTTAACCGATAAAGACAACGTTCAAGTCAGAATAAGGTGCCAAATGCAGGAAAATCCCCCCATTGAATCTCTGATCAGCTTGGAATGTGAACAAAACACAGTACCACCAAGAGCTTGTGATTATTACATTCCATCATTTATTGAAAATGAATTTGATTTGCAGAGCGTTCAACTTTAAAAGGATATCTAATCAATTGATGCCTTTAGGTTTTATGGAATAACTATTTATATTACAGCCAGTGCAGCAAAGGGAACTGTAGATTGAGGTGAGCGGGCTGTTAAAAGCTGAATCTCAGAATCGACTTTTATCTTGTTACTGAACTCTGTGACAACGTCTCCACACTGCAGTTACACATTCAGCCATTCCTCAGATGGTCTAGTCAGATGGAACAGTCAACATTCTAAATTTAGAAGCATTCCTTGGATCCTGCAAGAAAAAAGACGCCTTTTGCACAGTGTTCCTAACTAGAACTCCCCACATCACCCAGAGGCTTCACACTTCATTAGACTGGGTTGTGAATCTGAATCATACACGCGCACTGTTAATGAAGCAGGGAGCATTGCGCGAAAGGCGCTGCAGCATTCGACACGAATAGATCCTAGCATCTCACTCTAATGTTGACCTAAGATGAATGAGAAATGAGATTTAATGGCAGCTGCACGAGTGAAAGAGGCCTGTAGGGCTGGCCCTGAGCAGTGTCAGTGACACATGGAGGCTGGAGTCGATTGTCATATCGCACAAGCAAGACATTGTGTTTCAAATAGGGAGGGACATCACTTTGAGCTTCATAAATGAGCATTACTGAAGAAGCCATTGCTTGTTTTATGTCTACCATCAAGTGGTGCATTGACTGCAAGAAGAAACAAAAGATAGAAAACTAAAGAGCAGAATGCTTGAATTATTTAAGGCAACTGATAGGAAACTGGACACATTACCCCCATCATTCTTTTCCCACTAGGCCCCTGGAGACAATGACCGCACATATGCAAATTGTACTTAGTCCTGCTCCAAGGAAAACAACCAGGACAAACAATCAGGCCAGGTCTGCTCAAATTAGACCAATTTCTTGGGCTTTATCAGTGAGGAAAGCTTTAGGTCTTATTATGGCTTTGGTGGTCCTCCAGCGGCGCCGCCACCGCATTATCTGCTGGAGGACTGCCAGGGCCATGATGCGTCCACCCGCTGAGTTATGATTGTAATCCATGGTGCGCGGGTGGTGCAGCGGCGGTTTGATTGCTGTGGTCTGTTAGGCTCATGGGAGAGTCCAACATGCAGATCGCTGCCTTGAGAGCGCTGAATGCATGTTCCTTCACGGTGTGGCTTGCATGCCACACCATGCAGGAACAGGGGGTGCTAATCCAGGGGGGCACAACATATGCCCCCTGCATGCACCCCCAGGCTAAGGAGCAACAGGTGGCCTATTAGGGCCCTCTCAGGTGCCTCTCCGCCAATCCTCATCGTGGGATCACTGCCCCAAAAGGTGCAGTGGAAAGCCAACTCGCAGTATGCTCTGTAGTGCCACGGCGGCACCGCCAGCATATTGTTGAACCTGAACTCTGCACGACCCCTGCGGGATCCTGGATCTCCGCCAGATGCAGCGGTTCTTTGGTGGTCTGACCACCACACTTGTAATACGGCAGGTGGGCCCGCAATGTGGCAGCGGTGGGACCGCCACCACAAGTACAGCAGTCCTATGGATCCCCTTACTCGTAATAAGGTCCTAAGTCTCCTTTCAGTATCTTGTCTGGCATTTGAATGCAAGCTATACTTTAATGAGAGACAGAAACAAGAGTGTTTTGCAAATCTGCACATCCCAGGTCTAGGAATGACTAACATAATTCTATTTTAGTCAGGTGGAACCGATGGAAACTGATAAATTGGCAAATCTTTCATTTTTTTAGGTTGCTCTGTGAAAGTAGGATTGACTCAGAAAGGACAGGAGTACGTCGCCTCACCTAAACTCATTTCCACATTGAGCACCTGAAAGAGGCAATGAAGGCAGATGGTCCAATTGCAAAAACCTCTCTGTGAATTGTGGATAAAGAAGGACTACATGGCCATTCTGTGTTGTGGAATGCAAACTCTCTGGCAGAATCATCCAATACCAATAACAGCTTTCCTCTCATAGGATGATATACTTATTGTGACTTGCGCACAAACTGATTGCAATATCAGTGAGTAGCTTCTATGTGCCACAAAAAGGTTTAAACATTGTAGCTTCTTAGGAGATGGAATTTAATCACACTATCAAACATTACTGCTGCTGTCCTTCTCAATTTTCAGTGCTGCCTCTTCAATCTGAAAACAGGCCTTTTCTAGTAAAACAACTACCCAGTGTTGACTGTCCAAGCTGCACTGCTCTGCTTAAGGGTGCTGAAAAGTCCTAGTGGTGCCCACTAAGTTCTGGTAGATATATATCGTTTCGGATGGTTGGGCAGTGTTGTTGCATTGTCTCTGAACATCTTCAGGGCTCGGAGCTGGCCAGGGCTTCGAGCTGCGCTGGATGTACTAAATCAAGAACACGGCAAAGGGGGTGTGCACAAGAAGGTGCATGGATCCTGCTATATTAATGTTATCAAGACAATGCAGGGATGGAGGCTTGCAAGGGATAGCAGACCCCAATCTCCCCATTCACATTCACAGTGAGCAGCCCCTTTTCTTTAAGGCCCATGAGTCACAATGCCATAATAGACAACACAATGCGAAAAAGACGTCTATGAGAGCATATAGTCGTCCATGAGCCCCCGCATGGCTCCCCGAAATACCAGAATTATCTCTTGCACAACAGAAGCTGTCCTTCAAGGACAGCTTCCTCCTTACACATAGCTACCAATTGGTAGTGAGTGGGTTCTTTTTAGGCCAGTGGTTAATTTGCAAAAAAATTATTGCCGGGGATCATTTCAGGAGGCAGTTTGCACCAGCCCATTTCTCCTCTTAGCGCCACCTAAAACAGAATCAACTACTAACCATGAGAGTTGGGAGAGGATGTGGCATAATGGCCAGAACCACTGACTTCAGATAGTGGAACCAGGATATTGAGTCGCCTCATCAGCTCAACATCCTGTGATTCTGGGCAAATCACTTAATCTCCCCGTAAGTTAATGTGTCCTTAACTGGGAGCGCTGGTTTTGATGATTAAGTGCTGGAGCTGAGCACTGGAAACCACCCTACTCAAATTAAGCACTGATTTAGGTGCTCATTATTCGGGACTTAAGTTACCGTCCCCATATAAATTACACACAGTGTTTGTAGCTGCTAAATTTAGTTGACATAAACGTGTGAAACTCCCGGGGAAAGAGGAAGCACTGACTTTCTGATTTTACTCCCCAACATCTCATAATCCATTGATTTCCTCGCCCCCAGAATTAGTAGGACCCATGGTCATTCGAGTGTGCACGGAGTGACTGGCTGTATCCTGGAAATGAATTAGTCCAAATTCTACATAGCTCTTTAAGATCCTATATGAAGAAGACCTACATTTTAGTCAAACATTTGTGGTTTATTTATTTGTTCATTCGTGTATTATTATTATTATTATTACACTTTTATGCTACACAAATGAAATGTCTGAGCACGTATTTTCAGAAGTGTTTTTACCTAGGTTCTAATGTATTCTTAAACATAGCCTAACTCTTCGACAGACTACAGAAAAGATTCACAGGCTCGCCTACCACTAGAGAAGCTCTGAGAGGGTATTTTGCCCCTGCTAACATTGCTAACTTTCGTTGTACCGGAGGATTCGATCAAAGATGCCAGCAAACCTGTATTATGCTTTAACAAAAGCTACACATTTCAACTAAATCGTGGGCAGCAGGCGTGACTCTTCTGCCACTGACTTCAGTTTAAATCCACTTGGTTTCGAACAATTCACAAAAGAAGGAAACTGTGATTTGGAGAAAGCACTTAAAAAAAATGATGGAATCAAATGCGCTCAAGCATGTATCCACGAGCCATGGTACAATCAGTCTAAGGGTAATACTTTTGGCAAATAATTTGTAATCCCTTTCATAGCTGAAAGTAATCAAATTCCGTTGGCAGCCTGGGGCACAGATCCAAGTGCAGTGGTCGATTAGGATCTTTTTGTAGACAACTGGATCAGAATTCCGCAGTCTACGGTAAACACTACTCCCCAGAATACATTTCACCAAGTTGAACCTGTCAACATCTACTGTGGGAATATGTGTGAAAGCTCTGATTCAAGTGTCATTTGGAATTGAAATTACTGATTCATATATAACTACTCATTAGCTATAGGGAGCCACAGATTAGATTATGTTAACAATACATATCTTCAATCACAAAAGAGGGGAGAGGGTCTCAAAATTAGTTCCACCACCCCACGAACCCCCACAGATATATAGTACACACACGAAAAGGGGGTGGGGAACAACAGATAAAGTGATACGAAGACAGGACTAAAAAGTCCAAATCAATTGAAAAAACTGCCCTCACTCACACACAATGTGCGTGACATGCTTCATCACCGGGTCTGCTTACAAAACGCCCCCGCGTAGCCACGCAGGGGGCGGAGCATAGGGAGGGGGAAAACAAAGAACAAAGAACACGCTACTCAAAATCAACAGATACAAACAACATATAAGTGACAGACAGTGATCACATAAATTGGTGTTGTCCGTCCGGACAGGGTCAGTGATAGACTAAATGTGCAGATTGGAGAGTGCTCATTAAAACTGGCTCATGGGTACCCACCAGTTCTTTATCCCAGGGTCCCAAGGTCACCCGATTGTGCTTTTTGAAATCTGGGCTGTATCAATAGGTTGGCAGTGGCTGAGCGAAGTTTCCTAACTGGAACATACTGCTTGAAACGGTGGCTAAGAAAGGCCGTGTCCAGATTGTGGATTGCTCTGTAGGTTTAGCAAAGTACCTTAAAGGTTATTCTCTGTTTAATGGGAAGCCACTGTAGATATTTAAGTTTTTGAGCCACTGAACAGAATTTGGGGATTTTCAGTAGGAGTCTGGCTGCAGCGTTTTGTAGGACCCAGATAGCCAGTATGAAAGATAGGACTTTTTAAAATATTCTGAGGGTGTTGAACGTGGAGGAGGTGAAAGTATTTACTTGATCTGTAAAATTAAGTTTGGTATCAATAATCACTCCCAAGTTTTGTGCCTTTCCCACGGGAGGGGGAACTGGACCCATAGTATTTGGCCAGAAATCAGGACCCCAAAATGTTTATTCTAGTCCAGACAGTAGGACCTCAGTTTTTTATGAGTTCAATTTAAGGCAATTTCTATCCAGCCAATTATGGACAGCTATCGTGCAATTCTGAAATCTGTTTCTAGTGCTACCATTATCTTTCTCTATGGAGATGACAATTTCAGTGTCGTCAGCCTGGGATGTGTGCGAAAATCCAACCTTTCTTTTCAGGGCTGCTAATGGGGAAGCATAAATGTTAAAAAGAGTAGGGCTCAGTGATGATACCTGTGGAATTCCACAAGGCAGGGAGAACGAGTGAGAGGTGAAATTCTTTAACTTCACTACTTGCTTCCAATCTGATAGGTAGGATTTTAGAAGGCTCCATGCCTGACCTATGACTCCACATGTCATTAGGTGGTTTAACAGGAGTTGGTGGTTGACAGTGTCAAAAGCCGCAGCGAGATCAAGCAGGATCAGGGTAGCCCCTTTTCCTTGATCTAGAACCTGCCTGAGCTCTTCAGTTGCCTTGAGCAGTGCTGTCTGTATTATGGCCTGTCCGGAATCCAAATTGTGTACTGTCTAGAGGTTTATTTGTCTCAATAAAGTAAACCAATTGTCCATTCAAAAACTTTCCCACTATTTTAGCTGGTAATGGGAGACAAGAAATTGGTCAAGAGTTGCACAGATCTTTGTGATCAAGAGAAGCTTTTTTTAGGAGAGGAATCAAAACTGCATTTTTCCAGATCTTTGCCAATATTCCTGTTTCACACATATTTTGAAAAGTAGGTGTTAATTTAGATGCAGCAATTTCTGCTGCTAGTTTTATTATATTTGTTGGGCATGAATCCTCTGGTGATCTCAAGGGGGCAGTGTTTAATAGCTTTATAATATACTCTGTTGGTGGAGGGCTAAATTCCTTCAGACGTTTGGTTGTATTAGGGTGAGGATCTCCCTTTGTTTCCAGTGTTGGTATTGGTATAGTGCATGGTTGACCATCTGAATTTTTTGTATTAATTGTGTCTACTTTCTCTAAGAAGAAATCTGCTAGTGCGTTACAAAAGGGCTGATTGATATTGGATGTATGTCAGACTATCACAGAAATAAAAACGGACATAAATATTGTGTCCTGGATATTGTTTGCATAAATATTCTCCCATTTGGTGGAGATTTTCTACCATTGACTGCAATGGAGCATTAATTTTGTTAAACGGTATTTAGGACCCAAATTTTATGGCAGACTGCATTCTAACTATGATATTCTTAAACCTAACCCTCATGTCACTTTTAACCTGTCTACAGGTTAACCCACTAACCTCAGCTCCATAGTGACCTGGATTAAAAAGAAGACAATAATAGATGTTAGGGGCTCAAGGGCTGGGAGACTGATTGATCATTTTTTCAGCAAAAACATTTGGGCAATCGCTCGATTTGTTTCATGGGATATCTATGATTTCAAAAACTTCTTCATGTCTCTTTGATGATGAAAAGAGGGATCTGGCCTACTTATATGTAGATGCCCAGGTTAGTTTTCTGATCGACTAACAAATCCTGAACTAAGAAAAAAAACATTTGTTGGAAAGTAGAAATCTAGTGTATTTTGTGGAGTGCACTTTCATACTATTTTTAGACACCATTGTTAGCTGTCCCTTAGTCATCACGCTCATCAGTTGGTCCCCTATTCACAATAGTGCACAGTCGCAAATTAACAAAGACTGGAATACCATGGCCATCGTGTCATTCTGAAGAAAATGATAGAACGGGACTGGGCTCAATGGAGTACTGGCAAACAAGCACAGAGTGTTGTGTTTATTTCCCATGCACTGCTGCACATACCTCAAACGAAGACAATTTTAAGCTAAAAATAATCTATTGGAGTACAGGTGACTGCTGTGGAAATTGCTTGGTGGTTTTGAAATTTATCACAAAACATAAAAAAAAACTAATTTAGTGATCATGGAAAAATAACTCCGATTACAATAATCCAAAAGCAAAATCTGCCAAGACAGGTAGTACTTCTGTGATTACAGGATTGATTGCCATTGCAGTTTTCCCATTACAACAGGAAGTATAGGTGGTCATTTATGAATGGTATCTCAACTTCTAACTTTGTTTTCCATTATTATGATTGCCCATCCTGGAGGGGGCTGTTCTCTTTTTTTTTTAAATGTAGCTTGGAGGGTATTGATCCTGTTTTAAGAAATCAATGTTTCAGCCTCATTTGCGAGTTCACATTGCTAGTATACTCTTCAATTTAACTATTTTTGGGAATATGTCATTAAATCACAGACAGATGCTCCCAGTTTATCCATCACTGTGTACCTTGTACAACTTCTAGTTCAACACTGGAGCAATCATCTGTGCACATTCCACAACACGTAATTATTATACCCTATAAGAGATATAAGAGAGTACAATACAAAATGAAATAATATTTTCCTTTGATGTGCATTAAAACTAGAAAGGATTACAATACCAGTTCGAGGCACACCTGCCTTCTAGGAAGTGCCCACTCTGTTCCATTACAATTATGGGCAATATTGATTTTTTTAACTCAGCATTTTTCTTCTAAGCACATGGCCATCAGGGTTAGGCAGCTCATGCAGGGCCAGACAGGCCGTACCAGGCATCACGTTTCCCTGGGAGGCTAGAAGGGTGGGGGCCAGATCCGCAGCAGTGGGGTTCGGCTTTGTTACTAGGTGGCAGTTTTGCCCTCCCGTAACAGAAGCAGCAAGCAAGCGTTTCAAGAGTCCCAGGGCCTGGCAGTGCTACCCCAGGGCCTGGTCTGTGAAAACTGCCAGGTCTGCTTTGGGTTCCCAGTCCAGCCTAGGTTTCATGTTTCTTTTTTTCGCCTTTTTATTTTTATTACCTAAGTTTCCAATAAGAAAAAGTAATAATTGCACCAGCGTGCAAAGACCAGGTCTATTGGCTTTGCCATTGGCTGTTCTGCACTTGATTACCTATTAGTCATTCTCAATTGTATTTACTTCTTTTCCTTACATATTGATCTGTGAAGGACACCATTTAATGGGCTTCGACTGGTGTGCCTAATATGCTGACAGCTAGTACACTGAAATCCTTAGAAATCAGAGGATTACTAAATACTGCATTGTCTTCAAGTTATGCTTCTGAAGAAAGTCAATAACATAGTTTATATATTTTATATAAAGTGATCCAGGAATTGGTGCTGGCTGTGTAACCTCCCCACACTACTATATATGAATAGTTGAATGATAGTACAAGCCATTAGTATACTCAATGTCGCAATAGTGAATCACTGGGTGTCTGATTATGAAAAGTATCATATATTTCAGGTTACTTAAAAAGCACAAGGTGAAACTGTACCTAACTTCCAGCGAAGTGTGACATGTTAAACATTATGTCTTCGCTGCAGTGCATTATCATTCATAACAGTCTTTAACATTGTGTACGTTTGAGCTTGTAATGGTCACCCGAGGCTGGCTTCATTCATCATAGGATTGAGATCACTGCAGCTTTTCTTACTCAGCCTGAATATCTTTCTTCCCAGAACAATGCATAAGCAGGGTCTTCCATTGAGAAACTAAGAATGGAGGTTCGATCTCCATCAAATGACAGGTGTCTTTGCCCATGACAGTGTGTAGGAGCTGTGAAGTTTTGTTTCCTGCGTTTTCCAACCCAAAATTTCATGGCAGTTTTGTGGACATTGTGAGGTTGAGTTGGATGTTTTGAAAGAGTGACAGTGCTGTTTGGTGATTGTTGTTGAATTGTAAATTTAGACAATGAGGGCTGACCTAGATTTTGTTCTGTTGTAGAAAATGAATTTTGATCTGCGATTTTAGACCTGTGACCTTTGGCCTATGCCAAAGGTAGGGTAACGTAGCATGTTTTAAAAAAAAATATGATACTTAGCCGTCACAACCTCGGGCTAGGCCCACAATTTCTCACATAATTAAAAATGACTTTATTTTTTGTTATGGAGCTGGACTATAACAGTAAACTTTTCTTGGGCAGAAGAAAACACATTACCACCTCCACTAAAGAAATCCATTAGGGTGCAGTAGCAAAACAATTAGATGGAAACCCATCTAGATTTTCCAATGAAATTGGTAAGAAAGGACTCTAACTCATCAATTTCAAAATGGTTAGTTATGATGTAAGGTGTCCACTGCTATGCAACAACAATTTCTGCTGTCTTTCAGTACATCATGTCCACAACCCCTTAACCGAGGTTTCTTACTTAGTTCTACAACCCTCTTACTGAGCCTCTTCTTCCTACCATGCAAGAAAAAGTAAACCACACGGTATTCAGGGAATCCCTCTAGACTTTACTCTACACTCAGTAAACGTTTTAGGGGCACGTTTACTTAATTGTAGCACAACGGAAAGCAGCAATCAATGTTGCTACATTGTGTTGTTCAAGAGGGAGAAAGCAACGCAGAGCCATATTTACTAAATATATCCTACTGTTGCTCCATATCCCTGCACTGGTGCAAAAACAGGCGGCCAGGTGCCATGCACACACCTTTTCATCATAGTGAAAAAGTGTGTGCATGTTGTATAGCATCATTTATTTCCTAGAAGTACCACATCCTACTCTTAGATATACTTTAAAAGATTTCAGACATTGGATGTGTGATGTGTGATGTGTGATGTACAGTACAGAACACATGCAAAGTGTGAAATGTTTCTAAAAATTCTAACATTTCTTCTACTTAATGCATATCTCAAAATTAAAGGCTGATAGCATTGGTATGCCCAAGTAGCATCCATGGAATGCCTCCTTGACACAAAGTAGCACAAAGTAGCGCCATGCACTATTTGTGCCACTTTAAGGGATCTTTTCCAGTGCAAATAAAGTGTTGCACTGAAAACTAAATACTTTTTCCTCCTTCATGTCACTTTGCTTGATTTTGAGATTCCTAAATACTCTCATGTCTCTTTCTATCCCCACCCTAGACTTCCAGTCTCTTTGTCACTCTGCTTCTAGTTCATTTTTAGTCTGTTGTTTCTCCCCAAAGCCGTTTTTCTAAACGTCTCTTCATCTCCTTTCTAGCTGTCTACCTACCTGTCTCTCTCTCTCTTGCTCTGGTTCCAAGTCTTTCCGCCAGCATGCCGGGGCTTGGGACAGTCCGCCAGTACTGCGGGTCCCGCACATGAGATTATGATGCGAACGCCACCGTGGCGATCACATCATGTATCTCTGACATTGCTGAGGGTGCTGCTGGCTTCAGCACTTGCCGCAATGTCCACAATGCACTGTTTGCATTTCCCTGCCCTACCTCGCAGGCACCACATGGTGCCTGCCACCTGGTGCAGGGAAATGGTCCCCCCCCCTCGGTGCACACCCACCTCACCCGACACAGGAGGGGCCCGCTATGGGCCCCCAAATGCTCTCACCACCATTGAAATTATCCGCTAATTTTCCATTCCCAAAAATGAGTCCGGGTGAAAACCACCTGCACCAATTAGGCATTGCATTTATTTACTTATGTAACTACTTTGATTCTCAGATGGGTGAGCTATGCTTAACAAATAGGTCAAATAATTATCTACAATAAAATATACTTTAACACTAAATGCAGCTTCCACATAGGCAATTTTGCACGTTTTAGTTCTTTCCATTGTTTGTAACTGATCATTATTCCTACCAGGAAATGACCACTGAACGTTGCTAACTTTGACTTAGCAGTACACTGCAGCAGATTTCTTGCCACCTGAACTCATAGGTACAGAGATCTAAACTTTTAATTTGAAACCCTATTGTGCAATCCACCTCCTCGCTTTATGGACTTAAATTAATACAAACTTGAAATGGCAGACTAGGTGGAACCTTAGGGAATAAAATATTTGAAAATGGAAGGCATGAAACTAAAAAAGACTCAGAACGAGAAGGCATGGGACGTGGGATGTGTGGTATCAACCATGCTCATTTAATGAATTTTCATATAGATACCTAAAATCTACTACCTCGTACAGGTACCTGAACTTCCTACTTTTGAGGAATTCAAGGTTTTGGGTACTTTGAGCCAATGTTACATAAAGGGTGGTATGGATATTGGTACTTGACAGTTGCTGTTAGTGGTGCTACATTGCCCGTTAGCGAATTAGCATTTTAATTGAACTCTGCTGGCTTATCACTATCAGTAACAACATTGTGAGCAAAAAGGTCCTGCTCAACAGTAAGTATAAATGATCATAATACTGGACAGATAATTACCTAAAAAATGGCAAAATATGTAAACAGCTAGATATGTAATCATGTGGCGTTCACTCTCTTCAGGACATGGTAGAGACAGAGTTTGATCTAGAGGGTCACTATTATTGACGTGGAAAGCCAGATAATTTCTGCATGAAGATATATTTCAACATTAGTGCTAAATTTGTAGCTTGGTTGGTGAAAACCATGACAGCAACAGAAACCGATATATTCAGATGACATTCATCTATTTAGTTATTGAGACTTTTTTTAAATTTACTGCGTGCACTTTTTTTGTTACTTCAAAGTGCTGTTAGAGTAGTAAAAATACAACTATTGAAAGGTAGTAAAGTAAGCATTCAGTCGAATGGGGTGAGTAACTGATCTACAGTTCTTCATTTTCAACCCCTAATATGTTTTTATTTCAGCTTGAAGCAAGTCCGACTAGTTCATTAATGGTTAGATTCAGATCTTAAGCTAGGATTCAGGGGCTTCTAAAGCCTGAAGTCTGGGCCTTTGAACACACAGTGTCTACCTCATGGTTTATCCTCTTGAAAGATCATTGGTTAGTTAGGTGAGTGGATTTAAACAAAGGGTTCTGTATTGGCAAAAAGTTGCTATTTTCTGGTATTTGTTTGCCTTTGCCACTATGTGCTCTATAAACGTCAAACAACATTTTTTATTTGATACCAGCATTTACTAGACGGAAATAGAGTGAATTATCAGTTTCATTGAATGGTGTTTTTGAAGAAATGGAAGGACTTTTCAAAGTAGGCAACACTGCATGTTCACCACCTTTGTCAGTGGTTTGACCTGGGATTCAAATGTGAGATCAGCATTGAAATAAGTCTCAGATTCCTTACTTTCTAATGCGTTGAAGGAGGTGTTGCCAGGCCTTTAGACCAGTTCACAATTCGTGATTTGGGCTCAGAATCTAACATTATTAGAATATCAGTAAGGACACCATTCATGCACAGGAAGTTCTCCTTCATTCAGTGGAAAATATCATACAAGCAAAAGGTGCTGTTGTCTAAATAGTCTGGTCAATTTTCTAAGCAAAATTGTATGTGTTTGTCATGAGCATACATTTTGGAAATGCATCTATATTGCTAAATCTTCTCAAGACACTGTGCCAGTGGGCAAACATAGATGTTGAAGAGAGGACAAGATAGGGATAATGCTTGAGAAATGATAAAAGACAATGGATGACTCAGCTGTCCCAAGCCAGACATTTTTGCTGCACTTTGAGAGAAAAAACGTAAATGTGTTGCAGAACATGTCCAGATCTGCCCAACCTATGTTCTAGCCTTTCCAACAGTACTGAAGTTCGATAGGTAATAGAAAAGTCATGGAACAGAAGAGCTGCTTTTTTATGCTCCTTGCAGACAAGGTGATAGACTGATTGTCACAGAGATGATTTAGATCCATATACTTATAACATTGTCTCTTTATCACTCTTTCCATGAATTTACAAGGACACAGGAAGTTGGAAACAAGTTATTTTGCCAGCATTGTTCTGTCCGTTGAATATTTTTTCAAGAGCGCTTGATAAAGGTATAGCGAGGGCTAGGAATGTCTCCTGAAATGATATCAGCATTGATTATGTTTGTTGATCCTGTCCCAAGAGGGTGGGACCTGTCTTGAAGCATGCTTAATTGCAAATATCGATAGCAAAGTTGGAGCCTTTTGTCTTGAGGGACAGATATAACACCTTAGGAGGGGCCAGGAGTTTGAGTGAGGCGGAGCTGGGTTGCAATGGAAGAGCCGAATAGCCGAATATTATTTGAGTGTGTTGCTGATAGATTTGTGTATTTTTGCAAGTTTGGACACAAGAACTCAGAAAGGTCTGTTTTTTTTTCTTTAATAAAAATCAATACAACAAAACGAAACACTGAAATAGGTCCATAAAAAAGGGCCATAGCTGCACTTTTAAAATATAAATAAATATATAAAGGTATTTATTAGATATTTCGGATAGTTAACCGGATATTAATTTGACAATTCCTGATAGATATTGAAGATATTCTTCATTTAAATTGATAATTTATCAATACATTTGATGAAGTTTTTCTTTTGGCAACTATTTGATGGTTTGGCAATAAACTCTTCCATGTCTCTTGGACTGTGCTTGGTACATTTTACTTTGTAAGTTGCACCACTGTTTCAGGCTGTAATAGACACTTTCTGTTTAGCAAGTACACCAGCGAGCCACTTGATGATTTTGAGGCTCTTCTCCAGTTAATTTTTGGGTCATATGCCGTATCGCAGTAGAGGTGGTCAAGAAAAGTTTAAAATCCAGTTAGTGAGGTTGGTTGGATTTTACAAAACTATTGGTTTATTCAAACTCCGCGTGCTTAATTTTCTGTAGTGCAAGGGGTTTTAAAGGAGAGTGTTTTTTCTAATACATTAATAGGTTTGTGAGAATGATTTCACAAAGTAAATATGATAAAGGAGTGTTCCAACCAAACCTGTGGTTGTACTGGCATGTTTGTGTGACGTGCATTAGCCAGTTCACTAATTGTCTGGACCCAAGAGACTGCGTTGAAGTCAATGGACTGTATGTTGTCTGTTGTTTAAATATTCTTTTGCTAGATTCGAGTCTGACCTATCCACCCACAAGTTAAAGACTTGCATGATCAACATTTGGCCAGCTTTCTTTTTACAGTTCGTGTGTCAATTCAAGGAAATAATCCCAAAAACTGATGTTACAACCAACAGCTGATGACCACGTCTGAATTTAAAG
Organism: Lissotriton helveticus; assembly: GCF_964261635.1. Classification (NCBI taxonomy): domain Eukaryota; kingdom Metazoa; phylum Chordata; class Amphibia; order Caudata; family Salamandridae; genus Lissotriton; species Lissotriton helveticus. Next base: position 885,022,947 of record NC_136065.1, on the reverse strand, counting down.
CACTGAAGGGGTTGATACTGCAGCGGACCTCTAAGCAATCATATAATCAGAATGTTGTGTTGGTTATTCCAATTCAGTGCACTTCTATTGCATAGGCTAGTTCAACCTCTCATTGTCTTTTACCTTTCCTGCTCATATATTACCTCAGCATGACAGTGGTAAAGATAATGAACATATGGCTTATGTTAATACATAATTACTGTACTGAAAAGGATACCACATGGTAGCATTTTTTTTAAATATTTCTTTGATTATGATGAAAGAGAAGCAGAATCTTGTTTCTTGAGCTGCAAATAAATTGAGGAATATTACAGAAGCTAAACAACAATGAGCATATTCTTTTCTTTCATTAAGCAATATCTTGGGATAAGGATATAATATGGCTGTAAGGCATTTTTTGGCTAAATCTCTTTGCAATAAAAACCTTGCTTGCATTATAGGTAGGAAATATTTGTTTGAATTATTGGAGTTTTATATGAGAAAATGTTGAAATCATTGCTGAAAGGTATAAATAATGAGAGGAGCCCTTGAATTCACAGGGGTTAGCAATTCCAAGTATTGTGCATCTAAAAGCTGCTGCTGCTGGATGTGAAAGGTCGTTCCATTAACAGCTATAACACTGCAGACTAATATCGGCTTCACTGTGTTCCAGCGGTGTCCTTCCTGGAATGCGGCTCAGGCGTTGCCCATAGTGAGCATGATACGGGCAGAGTGGCACCAGAATATCATTGTCAGAATATCATTTGACATCAATATTGTGTTCTAAATATTGTTTACAATAATATTGTCCACGGGAGTTAATTACAGAAAATCTACGGCCAATGGGGTGATATTTTTGTGAACGATATTAAGTAAATCACAATTATGCCAGACAATATGGCTGCAGTTGATATTCTGAAATACAATCATAGGGCATGATTGTTGAGCCGTCTTGTGGAGAAAAAACGACCCGGAGGAGGGCCACAAGGACGAGCAGTGCAGGGGACATTCCGCCCCAGTCTCCAAATACCCATGTTTTCCAAATGGTAATTTGTTACACGGTGAATATTATAAATATACATTCTTCTATGAGAGTATGCGCAGAACACTGGCAATGTTGTGAACAATTTTAATTTTCCATCGGTTGTCTGCTCTTGACGTGAAGGCTTTCCACTATGTTCATCACTATTCTTGTGTTTTTCCCACTCAGGTGCCATTTGTTTTTATTGTGTTTTGATTGGGTCAATTTCGCTGCATACTTTAAGGAAGTGTTTTTTTAGTATTTTGCACTCCATGGGAGTGCATGTGTTTCCCTACTCACCCATCTCACGTTATCACAGCCTCCCTGTGCGTGCTTTCAAAAACCCATTGCCATACCCACTAGCTTGGCCTTTTGAATCCGAGACCTGTTAGGTTTGCCAATGATTGTTTTAGTGGAGACTGTTTACTCTTTAATACAGTATGGTATTCTACAAGAAAACCATCTGGATTACATTTTCAGACAATGTGATCTGTGAGAAGAATCCATTTAAAAATTTGAAAACAGCCTCTAAGCCAGATGTGTTTTTCATAAAAGATTAAGCACCAGTCATGAATGAGATTTGTTGTACATCACTTGAAATAACAGATACGTGAAATTGAGCTGATAACGTTAAATAATAAGGTAAACAGTTAATTTCTCTGTTAAAAATACAAAAGCGGAAACGCGGAGAAATGCCATTTTTTAATATGGATTAGAATAGACAAAGTGCACGACTGCAATTTTACAGCATTTGCAAGATAATTTCACAGTTCAAAATTGCAGGCAGTCAGTACATGCTGATTAGGATGCCAGCAAACTACTTTAAAAAACAAAAATAAATTATGAGTTTGAAATTGGCTCAAGGGACAGAGAAGGTTCTATCAGAAAATGTTTCAAAAAGTTTATTTTTGGTTGTTCGTTGTGTCTTGCTATTTCAATAACATTGGCTGGTGCCAAATTTCATTTCAATGTCAAATTAATTGTAATTGAATTTTGGTACTGAATCACATTGAAAAAGCAATCTGCAGATAGACAGCAATGATTAATTTTACTTCACAATGCATAGTATGGCATATTAGCACCTTATGGCTGTGATTAGTGTGTCATATTCGTAAAAAGCAAGATGGCTTTTTAAAATACCAGTCATAATTTCTTTGCGATGGTTACTTCAAGAATGAAAACCACGGAATATATAATTTACATTTCCTAACTCAGGTGAAAGTATTTGCAAGAATGCACTGGTCAATGAATGCAATGGAACCACGTATCAAGATATGGATTGAACACAGAATTGTCATGGTCAAGCGCTGACACTTTTCAACCACTCACCCCCAGTCAAGATATCTGGGTTTAATCAATTGTTCTTTTGCTCACTATGCCACCCTGTTTGGATCCAGCCATATGCAAACCAGTCTTGACCCTGCTCTTCATGGGAGTATTTCAGCTCTCCCTGGGCCGATTTCTGCCTCGTGGACCCCATCCCCCGGAGCCCAGTCATTTACTAATGGGGGAGGGGGCTGCGTGGCCCCCCTTCCTAGGCCAATTTCAGCCCAGGGACCCCATCCACCAAGGCCTGGCCACTATTACTGGATGCCCCCGGGACACAGGGTTTGTTCTGGGACTGAAGGGGTCATTCTTTATGCCCTGAGGAGGTGGCGGTCCCTGGGGCTGTGGGGTAGCTGCAAGGGCCCCCTGCATCAATTGCAGATTTTTCATTGGGAGGTGGAGGTCCTCAGGGCACGACGGTTGCCATGTGTGCAACCCCCAAATTAATTTAAAACAGTGCCCTCTGGAGGTGGCAGTCCCTGGGGCTTTTATAAGCCAGAGGAGGGGGGCCTGTGCACCATTTTCCTTTGTATATTTCCTCATCGCCTGGACCTGGCCCATCCTGGGGTCAAGATTTCAGAAGCATGGGAGTCTGCACTTCTGTTTTTATTTTTTTATTTTCGTAGGGAGCCACTGATCCAGTGTGACTCCCACAAAAAGATGTTTTTAAATGTTTTTTCCCTGTGAGGTCCCTGTGGTACCCCCCTCAAGAGGCAATGAATCAGAGTACTTCTACCGTGCCCCCTTTTCCTTTTGTAAATGTTTTCTCTGGAATTCAAGCTGAGTCCCAAGATGGCTGGCCAACACTTCCTGGTTTGAAGTGTTGGCAGCCAATCAGATCTCAGACCGAGATTGGGAAGCATCGCAGAGCCTACGTGTCCCTATATAAAAATTTGGATTTTTCTTACTATTTCAAAAAACTACTGAATAGATTTATGCCAATTCACAAAATGTTTGCTTTCTGAACCAAACCAACAGCTACCTTTTTGCCAAATTTAGTGTAATTCCATTTAGCAGTTCAGGCTGTAGTCGTGTCTGAACTCTCCGCAGGAATTAACATGGGGAAAATGCATTTTGGGACCCCCCCTTTTTCATAGCCCCCGCTTGATGGATCACCATGAAACTTTCAAGACAGCAACTTGAGTGAGCGTTATACTAATTTGAAAAATTAGCGAGGATTTATGAAACGATGCCAAAGTTATTAGTAAATTAATAAATGCTCTCCCTATGGAACCTACTTCCTAACTATGACTACCTACTGGAGACCGCCAGCTTCATTTCTTAATGTAGTGATCAGAAGTAACCATATACTACACATTGCATTTATGATGGATTTACCGTGTATTTCTTGGCACATAAGTTCTGACAAAATTCAAGCACCCTAATAGACCATACATAAGATTGAGTTGCAGTTTATTCTTCCCTTTGGCACCACTGTTTAGCTCTGTGTGCTGTTTACATTTCTGCGTTATTTTGATTTCTACTACAGTCCCTTCACATGAAAGATGTTCACTGAACTCAAAAACTTTCAAAAATGTCTAGGCTGTCAGTGCCCCGTAAATTCCAGTCTCATTTTATCAGTTCAAAGCCACCAATGCAAACTTTAATATATTTATTTTTAGTATATACCAAGGATAGATAGAGATTGCATGGAGAGCTCCCAATGGTTATACCTCGGTTCAAGAAAATTATCTTCAGTAATTGTCCTACTGTGGTTAAGTGTGAGTGTGGATAAAACCCTCAATGCACCTATCAAGATGTAATATGACAGACGTACAAATACACATTTTATTATGTCTATTGGAGAATGTTTGTTGAACTGTCACATGACTGCAGTGCAAGGTTTCACATGTGAGGGCGCTTAACCCCTTGGCATTCTGGCATGGTAAATGTAGTCTTTCACTACTCATGTATCTGCACTGAATCGGACAGCATTGCTGCAGTCTTCTATTAACAATAGGAGACAACAATTTGTTAATAAGGTATGTTGCTCGCGCGACCGTCACCCCTGGGCATCAACCCCATAAAGACCGAGTCTAGCTAATCTTTCTATTAGGATCTTGGGATTATTCACGTTTATGTGGTGTTCAAAGCCTCGTGATCAATCACTGTGTATCACATTTCATTTTTCCTCCTTTCTTCTTTTTCAATTTTTTCATCCTTTTTTCCAACATTCCTAAACATTATCTGTTTTTTTCTTTGTGCTCTTCTTGCACGATTTCACTATATGTTATCCTTTTTATATCATTTTTCATAAATCTTTATTTCGGCATTATGCCATGAAAGAATTCTAGCAATAAAAGCAATATTTAAAGGATAATAATTCATTTCATGTTACATACATAATAAATAATTTAAAAAGAAACATGCTAAAATATTGCATAATCTCAGGAGAACGCTGTCATGCATTAGCAATTAAGTGCCTGCGCTTGTGCCACATGGCTGCCAGGAATTTCGAAACAGCAAATACAATAGGTCTGCTCGAGTCGGTTTTTAAGACTCTGAAAGCGTGCATACACTGTGCAAAACCCAGGTTCTTGGTACAAGCCAATACTTCCTGGCACTAGAATAAGCTGGGCAGGAAAACAAAATATGTAATTCGTTTTCTATCTCAGAGCTACACCCTGGGCAATCACTCGGTGCACAAACTGACCATTTGCTAGTAAAAGCTCTTATAGGTAAAGTACCAAATCTCCATTGTGCATACAGTTTCCTGGCTAAGATGGGATGAATATCATCCATAAACTGCTCAAAATGGTAAAAATCTTTGTTCAATAAAAAGGAATCAGTTTGAGTGGCAACGTTAGGGTTATACAAAGCAGCAGTGAGTTTATTATCAACGAATGCCCTAGTGAGGGATTTACGTGAAACCATATTACAACTCCTCTCAGGATCATGCCATAGGGCGGGTAATCCCAGCCTTAGAGATTCCTTTTTTATGAACGCAATCCACGGGATTTTAGCTGCACTATGATAAGTTAGTATCTCTTTTAGTTCTAGCCTATAGTTTCGCAGCTCCGGCGTTATCCAGAGCCTGCGCCAGAACCTGAGGGGTTTAAGTGCTAGATCATCATCAATAGGTCTCAGCCCTAAGTCAAGCCTCAAAGGTAGGAGCGGGGTACTGGTCGGAATGGCCAACCATTGTCTTAAGAATTTGTTCTCTGCTTTGACAATTTCAGGCCTACAGGAATAGCCCCATAATTCCCCGCATACAAAATTGAGGCCCTGGCTTGCGTTTTATAAATCTCCAAAGGGGGACCAACCGGTTTGAATGTGGATGTATTGGAGAGCTTGAGGATTCCTCCAGTGAGCTGTGCCAATTTCATTTGTGACTTAATTTGCTGGGGGCCCCATAACAAGTTCTCATTAGTGGTTAACCCCAGGTACTCAAAGGTCGAGACTCTTTCAAGTCTGGTTGCGCCCAAGCTGGGATTTGGGCGAGTAGTTGCAGGAGGGTTAAAAATCATGAATTTCGTTTTGTTAACATTTATCTCCAAGCCCCGACTTCTGCAAAATTCCTCAAAGCCATACAGAATACGCTGTGTCCCCATTGGGGACTTTGAAAGCAGGAGGGTGTCGTCTGCAAACATGATCGCCGGCACCCTACTGCCCGCCAACTTCGGGGAGTCATTTTGGTATACTTCATCTAGATGATCAATTACCCCATTGACATAGAGGCAGAACAGGGTAGGTGCCAGTACGCACCCCTGCCTTACCCCCTGTCAACGGGGAATCTCAATGACAGTGCCCCGTTCCTCCCACATCTGACCTGCGTGAAATTCTCTGTGTGTAACGTCATAAGAATAGTTAGAAGTTGGACCGGGATACCCAATTCGAGGAGCACGGACCATAGTTTCCCCAGGTGAACCAGGTCAAATGCAGAGCAAAGGTCCACGAACACCATATAGAGGCTGCCACCCTCTATAATCACCGTTTTCCAGAATAGTAATACCAAACGAAACATGTGGTCCATGGTGGAGGTGTTCTTTCTGGTAAACATCACTTACAACAAAACATTTACAACGCACTACCATTACAACGCGGTCATTACAACGCAAACTATTACAACGCATTGCGCTGGGGGGCGCTCTAGGATAGGGAATACGTTTAATTTACTATCCAACACCTTCCCTAGTGTCCACGGGGACTGGAGTTGGGATATAAATTAAACTATTCACTATCCAGCACCCAAAAGCGCTATGCATTGTAATAGTATGCGATGTAACGTCATACATCCGTTCTTTCTGAACCCTGCTTGATACGGACTAAGAACTTCGTGCTCCTCGATCCAGTCCTGAATATGATCTAAAATTAGTCGCGCAAACATTTTTTGCGGAACATCAATGAGGCTGATGGGCCTATAGTTGGCTGGAAGCAGAGGAGAGCCCTTCTTAAATATAGGGACGTTTTCTGCGCCCTGCCAAGTATTGGGAACCGCCATGCCCCGCAGGACTGCATTAAAAAGTATTCGTAGGTACGGGCCCCAGATCTTCGGTTCATGTCTAAAGAGGTCTCCCGGGAGTTTATCAAGCCCCAGGGCTTTCCCCACTGCAAGTTTGGCTACAGAATTACACACCTCCTCCACAGTAAACTCTAAATCCTCAGACTTGAGGATAAGAGCCGGGAGTACCAGTGTATTTACCCTACCCGCCTCTATAGTGTATAATACCTGGAAGTGGTCTTCCCAGACTTTGGCATCTATATTTGGTTCAATAGCCGACTTGGGTTCCCCACAACCTGTATTAACTATAGGCCAAAATCTCCGTGCATCTCTTGTTTCAAGAGCAACGGTTAGACTGGTCCATTTTTCTTGGTCCCATTCTTGCTTTGCGTACTTGGTTACCTTTTTATACAGCAATCTCATTGCTTGGATTTGGGGTTTATTACTGCTTTTTAAAGCCTGAACTAACTCAGTCTTGGCCTTTTTATATCACATAACAACACTGTGTGCAGATTACGCATACGCCAGAATAGTCCCTGTCTTTTACATGTGACACTATACTTATTTTACACATGTGATTTTTAATTGTTGTCCTTATGTGTGAGCATCAGATAGGTGGACTATTTATATGTGGCCCCTATGAGCAATGTACTCAGATTGTTCGTAGGAAAATGTGGTGTTAACATTGTGGTATTTTTGTCTATTTTAATGTACATTTTTATGAAATGTTGTACATATTTTTTATGCAGCAAAGCAAAATGTCTTTGTTGACATTGTGTTGTCAGTGTACTGTACTATACACTATATGTTTTGTATGTCCTACAGCCCTGATGAAGTCCACTGAAGATGGACGAAACGTGTTGGCTGCTTGGCTGCTTTTATTATAAATGAAGAATAAAAGAGATTGAATAAATAACAAATATTGGACGGTCCAATTGTTCTAGAACTTGGAGTTGGTGGTGCAATCCACATTTGTGACAAATCCACTTTCTACACCATCACCCCTCCCCCAACTACTGATGGGTACATGAATGCACAAAATAGCAAAATAATGCTCTTCAAAATTGCATTGCATGGCACTTTTTGCTTGCTTTTTTTCAGTCCTATTAAAGTTGGTTTTATGTTTATATAGTGAGGGAAATGTAAAGAAACGCATAGCTTCATACAAAATACTTTTCTTAACATCGATAATAATTGTACCCAATAAAAGAATCATGAAAGATTCTAAATGATCCTGGCAAAATATAAATATGCCTTCTGAGGCACTCTCTGTGTAGTAATGTTGCACCACCACTAGGTGGCGATTGCTACTGCATTACCTCACATTTGCCGCCCATATATTTATTGTAGGTTGTCTGTAAACCAGATTGGATTAGCAATTCAGTGCATCAACAAGTCCATTCGTTACTTGACGCTCCTGTTGCATCCATCTAGTCGTGCTCCATAGGTTTCCAGTCACAGTACTTGTCAGAGACAGGATTCACTGCTTGGGTAATATGGTGTCACCCACCAATTTGCAAGGATTAGGATTTCGGACCATGTCACTGGAGGATTAGAGCTTGCTTTGCAAACCATCCTTGACAGCTAGAGGGTGGCTGTCTCTGATAGCTCTTTTATAGCACAACGCATCTGGATCAAAATCAATGAGCAATCATCTTCATTCGTCTGATTGTTAATTTGGACTTTGTTTACCCTATGCAATGGCATCACCACGGTAGCAATCTTAATGTGTGGCCTGTGTGATTTAGATAAACGCCACTAGCGCTGGGATTTTTTATTTTTGTTCCCTGCTACTCGTTTTCACGTAATTACAAAACGTGTAAGGGGATGCACAAAGCATGTTGGGCAAGATAAGATACTTATTGCGGACAAAATAATTCCAACACACAAACTGCCTTGAGCAAGAGTAAAACAATTGTCTGTCAATGTTGTCCTAAGTTTTCTGTTCCTATTGTCAGTTGGTTAGAGGCAGAAAAGCGCAAGATTTGTGGGGCTTTGAAGTAGTATCTGTTTTAAATTTTATATATATATATATATATATATATATATATATATTCCTGCCCTCTTAATTGATTTAATCGCATTCAGTGCTTTTTTATCAGCTAATACCGTGCCTGGCAGCTTAATGGACTAATGTATCAACTGCAGTGGCCTGTGTTCGCCCTCATGGTCACAGATTCAAATCCCAGACTTCTATCCTTTCTGAGGTCGATAAAATGAGTACCGTTGGGTAACAATAAACATGTGTTAATCAGCGCCCAGATACCCCTTTGTGGGTGAACGTGTCCTTTACAAATACATATTTTCCAACCCTTTGATTGTTTTAATCGCATTTAGAGCTCTTTTAACAGCTAAAATGGCGTTTCTCCACCCTGAAAACATTTTTCACCACCCACAAGGTGCAACTTTTTCTATCTTTGCTTTCTTCTTCCTCACAAATGTCTCAACACTGCTCTGTACTCTTTCTTATATCAAACTGCAATTGATCTCCAGGGGTTTGTACTTTTTTATGGGTCCTTTACCTTCTGGCACCTATGAATAGTCTTTTAATCAAAAAAAGGGGACCACTCAAAGGCCCATATTTAATAATCTTCACGCAATCCAGCACAGCATCCAAACTTGCGGCACTGTTATCTGCAAGGGGGAAAGCACTCACTGCACCCTATCTACTGAGATTGGCTGCTGGAGTTATCTCCTGCAATGGAACTAAAACAAGTCTGCCTGGCATCATAAGTAGTTTTACACCATGCAGCAAAGGTAAGGGTATCTGTCCAGCATAGTTCTTGCTCAGGAGGCATACCCTTCTGGTGCACTGGATGTATGCCGTGCACTGTAGCACACATTGAAAGCCTCTATGTTTTGTAGAAACTAACACATTTTCCCTTGTTTGTACCTGCTTCAAGTAGAGACTAGTTATTGATGCAACTCTTGCTGTATTAAAAGAGAAGGCTTTACATAAAAATCTGTGGATGCAAATGCATGCAAAGTGTTTTTTGCACCAAGAAAAATGTACGTTTCTAGTACAAAATACATTTTGTCCTGGATAGTAAATATGCGCCACTTTGAATCACTCTTGCAAACTAAGCCATATTAAATCTGTCCCTAAAGGGTAAATACTGTTTTGCAAATAACATTTAAATTACTTACATCATTCCTGGGTCTACCATGGTAGCCCACCTGTGTTCTTTCTCTTTCTAAGTACCATAGGTTTAGCATTATAACACAGACATCTGTGCCTTTTAGCACTGTTCTTTCCCATTTGTGGCTAGGAATTGTTCTCCTTCCTATAATGTTTTTTTTCTACATAAAACTGCTATTCCTTCTTACTGTACAATTCCTTTTGCCACTTGGCATGCATTTTATGTCTCATGCACAATTTGTACTATGCGTTTTCAACTGAGGCAACAAACATTCTCTATCGCACTGTTCTTACTCCTACAGGCAGACATTCTTTTTTTTTAACAGACCTGTCCAACTATCACTTTATATTCTCCTCCTTGGTTTACTTGACATTATGCATTTCCTTCTGCTTGCTATCTCTGCTGGGACTCTCTCTTTCCATGTTTTATTAACATCTTCCCACAGCATGCATTCCTTTCTTGCAGGTATGTTGTAACCATCTGCTATGCTAATTTATACATATACTATGGTTTATTTAAATATGTATGACTATGCAATGTAATTCTTTCACATATCTGAATAGAAATGTGGTTGTCTAACAATACTGCAAGAAAATGCTCTGCTAGCCACCTGCTAGAAGACCTGTTTTTGTCATTAGGTGACACATGGTAGGTTTTATTCACCAGCATGTGGTGTCGTGTAGTCCTAATACAGTATTTGAGGATCTTCCCAATTTAAAGTAAAAGGATCTGACATCTTGGACAGCATGACTTTCAAACCAGTGTGCGGGAAGCATGTTTTTTCAATTACCTTATGATCTATGTTGACAGTTGTCCTCTACTGACTATATAAAAGGCATAGTGTGTGGCATAAATATCAATCTGTTAAATCTAGTGCTCTCCATACATTAAATACCATGTAAGCCCTTCTAGTCATGCATATGGACTCACTCATAGTCATCCATTTGCTTACGTGGTTTAGTGACTCAGTTGTCACCATAAGGATTTGCATTACTTCCCTTTTTCCATTTGACACTCAAAAATGTAAATGTATCTCTTTCAGCTAAGCCACTAAAGGCTGGCTAATTTAATAATAATAATAATTATAATAATGACTTTATTCGCTTTGATAAACAAACCATAAAAGCATATAAATAACAGGTCATTCCTAAAATATTTCAGAGGGATACATTTGGCTAAAATAAGCTAAGAGAAAGTTGTCATTTACATGATTCCACCACTTAAACATGTATATTGCGGGGGGGGGGGAGGCTAACAGGGATACATCAAATTTTCAGTCCCCCCTCATGGTTCATAGCTTTAGGGCAGCTCTTAAAAAGTTAACCACACAGAAAATAGTAAAAACATCAGTTGACAGTTTTAGAAACAGCAGGGCTGTACGTGCCTGCCTAAATCTAGCTTTCCTTAACAGGTCCTGGCTAATTTGAGTGTTGACGACTTGGACCATTTAAAAATTGCATTATAAGGTTGATCATACTGAGCTCAGCAGCCTCTGTTCTCATACTTACCTTTATAGAGTAAAACGAGGCACGTGCAAGAAGTAAACCCTATCCAGAAATATATTAATATGTGTAATGTAAACCCCCTGATATCCCTGTGCTCTCCCCACTTTAATAGAACAAGGTGGTACTGTGATCAGAATTGTCTGTCTTGACTTGCCTGAGTGATGAAAGACAGTATCTACTGTGCAGTGTGGTTTCTGAACCAAACCTGATTGTCATTAATTAGTAGCAACATCTGAATTTTGACTGTTCAGCTACTGTCCCCAAGTAAGCCTAAGTGGCAATGCCAAATCTGTTAAATCAAACGGTTTCACTAATTAGTTAGAGGTTATGATTCTCTCTGGCCCTTCAAAAATTAGGTCCGTGGCATGGTGATCCTCAGAACTTGATAATAATCTTGTCCCTGCTGATTTAGTTAAGAACTTTCGTTTTCTTTTCACTACAATATATACTTCTATATTCAAATTAGGAAAATGCCCTGAAATAGTTTTTCCTACATTTTCTCTTTTTGGAAAATCTTTTGCGAATGGATTGTGGGACACCATAGTGCACTCTGTTGTACTACTCGGGCTCAGCTATAGGTACTTCTTCTATCTAGGCCTTCCTTTTCTTTTCATTATGTAGCTCCAGAGTGTTCAAAATGGCACAGCATGTCTGATTCTTAATCGTTCACTGGCTTTCCTTTGAGAAACGCTTTATCTTTAAAGCCTTTTCTTCCTGCCATAATGTTTTATTTGCTTCTGGCCCTTCTTAACTAGAGGATTGGCAACATGCTTCCAGACCTGCTTCATCTATGATTTCTGAAGCTGGCAACCTATTTGTGATTCCTTAGATCAACACATCCAAAATGGACAGCCATTCCATTGTCTGTCTTGATCCAAAGCATTGAGGTTACCTTACCCTGTAGCTCTGCAAGTAAAAAAAGTTGTTTTCTTCCAAAAGCAACTGAAAATATTCAAATTTCCTGAGGACTCCTTTCCTGGATCTCTTTCCATGTTAGTCTCCATCAGTGGTTTGTGCAAAGACACTCTTTAGCATTCCACTGTACTTTACAAGTCCAAGCTCAGTCACTGATTCGAATCAATGAATTGATCATCAATTACCAGAGTGAGAGAAAACACACAACTTATTGCCCATTCATTTTTTTAGGATATATTGGAGATACAGTTAGAATAAATATATTCACACTACGTCGCATTTGGTGATGCAGTGTGTTATTTATGAGTTATTTTTATGTTTACTTAGGGATGAAAGACGTCGCCGAATGGATGAAGAACAGCCGCCTGAAACTGAACTCAGACAAGACGGAAGTCCTCATCCTGGGACCATCGCCATCCACCTGGGACGACTCCTGGTGGCCCCCCGCCCTGGGCATCACTCCCAAGCCAACAGACCACGCACGCAACCTGGGCTTCATCCTGGACTCCTCCCTCTCGATGACCAGACAAGTCAACACCGTCTCCTCATCATGCTTCAACACCCTACGCATGCGCCACAAGATCTTCCGATGGATCCCGACCGAAACCAGGAAGACGGTCACGCAGGCACTCGTCACAAGCCGACTGGACTACGGAAACACCCTCTACGCCGGAACCGCAGCCAAGCTACAGAAAAGACTCCAACGCATCCAGAACGCCTCCGCCCGACTCATCCTGGACATCCCCCGCCGCAGCCACATCTCCGGCCACCTGAGGGACCTGCACTGGCTTCCCGTCAGCAAGAGAATCACGTTCAGACTCCTCACCCACGCACACAAGTCCCTCCACGACCTGGGCCCCAAGTACCTCAACGACCGCCTGACCTTCTACACACCCACCCGCCAGCTACGTTCGACAAGCCTCGCCCTCGCCAATGTACCACGCATCCGAAGAGCCACCGCCGGAGGAAGATCCTTCTCCTACCTGGTGGCCAAGACATGGAATTTCCTCCCCACCTACCTTCGGCTGACCCAGGACCACCTCGCCTTCGGGAGACAACTCAAGACCTGGCTGTTCGAGCAGTAGCAGACCCCCTTCCCCCAAGCGCCTTGAGACCCTCCGGGTGAGTAGTGCGCTATACAAATGTTATGATTGATTGATTGATTGATTTTAAAGTCCGTAATCCATACATTACTAGCCCCCACCCTGCTCCTCCCCCTCCCCACGTCACCGCCCGGCCGGTACTCCCACTAACGGCCGCGACTGCAAGTAAAGCAATATACAGAACCAAATCTAACTCTTTTGCATGATGGACCATTATCATATAGAATTCCAAAAAGATACCTAATGACCATCGTTTATGTCTAGCTTACAGTTGCCCGAGTTTACATTTAAAAGTTTTTACTTTCAGAGTCATTTTTTTACCGCGATATAAATTATTTAGTTAGTTTGTCCGTCCAGACTTAAAGCCAAGGCCTCGCACGGGTATTTCTATTATTTTTACTAAGAAATATTCCCCAGATAGCGTTATCTTAAGCTCATTAGGCCAGGACAAACGATGATGCTATGGCACAGAGTTTCATTAGCCAACTCCTACTGGCAGAAAACATAATTGGATTTCTTCAGATTCCATTTCCCTAGCAGGTTAATCTCTTGGAAACGGATTTTCATAAAAGGACCTTCTTGTTTAAATCCAGTTCAAGTAGGCTTCAGGAGAGGCCACTGTCAAATACTCAAGTTTCGTTAAATGTCATGATGACTATTCTGGTGGCAGAGCACTTTATGAATACAAAGGAACAATATAACATCACTGAAATTATACTCACTTCCCACATTTAAATAAATGGAAGACTAGAACTTCCACAGTAGCATCTGGTAAAGGGAGACAACCCCTAGCACAATGCAGTTGATTGGTTCTTGCACATCAGCTCTCCAGTTTATTTGACTGTCAAAAGCGATCTCCAGGCACTTGTCCTGTGAAAGGACTTCCAATCTTACCATATGTTCATAACATTTTAAACTGTTTCTTTGATTATTTGCACGCAAAGTGTATTGTAGTCTTTGAAGGCCTACCGCTTTCTGATTAATCATTTCCAGGTCTACATAAGTGGAGAAGCGTGGCTCTACATTGTGGAGAAGCGTGGCTCAATGGTCAAAGCGGCAGACCCTGATGCAGAGGTCTGGCCCGGGACCAGGGTTCAATTGGTGGCTCTTGGACTCAATCTCCCCGGACCTGATAATTCTCGCCTCGGTGCCTAGTCTAATCATGGGTCCAACTCTGTGACTCTGGGCAATATATTGCTTAATCTCCACAACGGCCCCAGCAGCGCTTGAATTCCTGGCTTCACCTTGGGGGTGCCTAGGAGTGGACATTTCACATGGAAAAGCCAGGAAGGGTTCCACAGCGGTATGAGTGCAGCGCCGGGACGCCCCGTCGCGTGGGCAGCCGTGCGCTTTACAAATACAACACATTCACATAAGCGAATATAGAGATGTGGATTCCTCTAAAGTGAGGTGGAACCTATTTTAGACTCTTCTAAGCCTGCTACATAAAGATCAGGGAAGTAGGGGCACTAATGCATCTCTGTTGAAGTCCCTTGGCCTTCATGACTTTTGGAGCCACTTCTGCAGTTCCTAGAAGACCATTATACATAGTTTAACTTAGCATTTTTCATGCAGCCATTTTCTTTTTATGTGCACAGCTCAATATACTGCTATATTGTATTTCCTTCCCCATCTTTATTTCTTGCTTTCATCATTATTTCCTTCTTTCATTTCGCCGTCATCTGATAGTCACATGGTTTGGTGGCCTTCCAAGTGGACAGTGTTTAAAAGGCATGCTTGGGTTCTTTCCCAGGTACTTCTGAATTGACTTCCATCATGGCCCCAGGTGATTAATAGTTTAATTATTCAATAGCAGATGAGTCACTTCCTCCGTGTAAACACTGTCAATAAATCTATCGAGCCAAGAACGGTCGTTGCAGCAGCTGCCGCCATCTGTGTGACAAGAGTGGGTCGTGGTTTCTTTATTTTGCTTCCTAATCATGCATTCGGAGCCCCCCCCCCCCTCCCCAAGCCTCGTGTGCTATTTGGACCATTGCCATAGCTTCACGTGAACAGATACCCCACAAAACACAGAGGATCGCAGACCTCATTCTCAGCTGCTTTTGTCACTTAAAGTGTGCATGACACCTTGTCAAGTTGACCTCTGCAAGCGAGGAGGTCGGAGACCCCACTCTTCTTTCATCTTGTAAACTTTGCAGTCCGCAAGTTTCCCGGTCCGAGGCATTTTTTCGCCTACAATGATTGAGAGGCCTGCCGGGTGCTTGCCGTCAGCCACCATTAAATGCCCCACCTCCTTCCTTGTGTAGAAATCTGACCTTTCCAAACACGTGTAATTGAAATATTCCGACACAGCACGCTCTGGGCACATGGAAACTGATTTTTCAATCCGTCATTGAGTACTTCTACTGGTATATTTCCCCTCAGTCACAACATTTTCAAGGGCAAGCCTCCTTCTGCGCCCAGCAGTGGGGATGTTCGCATCTGGCGGCCGGTGACAGCTCAGTTGGACCGGCTTCCCTTTGTCTCCATCTTCCCCCCCTGCGTGCCTCGCGCCAGCCTCTCATATTCCATCCTTGGAGGGTGAGAGGGATTACAGAGGAAACAAGGCGATTGCTATTGAAGTGAGCTCGAAAGAATGAATGACGAAAACGCCTAAGCTGCTATCGCTTTGAAAAATCAGAGCTCAAAGACCCGTGTAGAAAAACATCATTGTGTTTGCCAATCAGGTTTAGAGAGAAATGTATGGCCAGGAAGTACTAGTCAGTAAAGAATTCGAAAACAAATAGTAATCCGATGATTACCATTATGGATTTTCCACGCTTCAACTCAATCTTTCCGCTGATGATAAAAGCAAACTTCTGCTCCTCTGAGCAATGAGTCGATTGTACATACAATGAGCACTTTCATGTTTTATTAAGCTAATTTGTATTTGGGGTTGTTGGTTCTTAATTTGTAAAAATAAAATCAGTGCAAGGGACCCAAAGATGTTCTTAGGAGCCTCACACTGCCATTGCTGAATACCAAGGCTTTCTAGTTTTGATTCCATCACGTGGCTCTTTTTTCCCTGTCACCCTTCCCTTCCAATCTCTCTATCTCACTTACATATGTTCTTTTTCATCCCTGCTTACTCATTTTTTCCCTGTTTTCCTACCTTTTTCCTCCTTCTTTCTTCCTTTCCTTTCTATCTTTCTTTTGCTGCGAATCAACGTTGAATGAGAAAAATAAGCCTCACAACAATAAGTGCAGGTCGCCCATTACCTACAAAAATTAACTAAATACCAGTAGAGCAGTAGTATTTACTGAGAATAGGGAGATATACCCTGTCAAAGAGGTAATATATTAAATTGACCATCTTGACTGAAGCATGTTCAACAGCCTTTGGACAGGATCCCTACTCGTGAAATCTGATTTTGGTTGGTGAAAACCTAGCGCGGAGACGGTTTGCTGTGTCAGGCCCAACATTGCTGTTGTATCTTCATTCCGTTTTGGTTTAAAAAGTGTTTGGTCCTTTCTAACGAAGATTTATGCGGATACACGGTTAAATCAGCGCCAAATGGATTTGACCAGAGCCAGCCTTTACTAAGCAAGCGGCAAGCGCGTGGACGGAGAGAAATTTGGCGGCCTTACTGATTATAGTGAATTGAACGAGGCAGCAGGGAGTACCTTTTGTGTTCAATGGTCGGCACCTGGATAAGCAGGGACAGGCTCCTGAACACAAACATCTCCGGACCTATCCCCTTCTCCCCACAGTCACTCAAGAGTCAGAGGGTGAAAAGAGGGCAAGGAAGAGGGCTAAAAGGGTGTTAAAATCATGACCTGCCATATAAAAATGAAGGACTAAAACCACTTTAAACTGTCATATCAGACAGAAACAAGCAACCATGGACACTGCCGAGGCTGGAACAAGATGAGAGGGGCGCTGCTGTTTTCATAAAGTACATGCATCGCTGAAATGAAAAAATTGCCAATGTGACACGTGATTATTTTCATGCAAAAACGCTCCCATCGGGGCTCCGCGTCGTGAGTCACACGTTTTCTTTGTGACTGGGATGGACGGCTTCGAAACACTCTACTCACGCGATGTTTTTACGCCCGCCTGTGCAGACCGAAGCCGAGCAGATATTTTAATTGCAGGCTACCCATGTTCATTACTGCGTGTAACATTCGAGGAGAACGGTACTTGGAAACAAACAATTATTTTGCATTCAAGGGCGCAGTGGTTGGTTTACGGGTTGCTGGCTAGATGAGGTTTAATGAATACTTGCTAAATTGCTCTCTTACATTGCACCCCTGATGCTTACTGTAAAATTAGCCACCCTCAGTTTATGTTTTACTACCAATCTTATGGCACGTCATTCCGTGCACGCTAGCACATTCCTCCCACGCTCTCTGGTGTGCCTACATTGGCAAGCAGATACCTCTAAATAATTGAAACTAGAGTGTAATCTTGAAACAAGCATCTGAACTGTAAGGCTGTTCCTAAGTGAAATGGCTGGGACATTTTAATCACTTAATCTGATTTAAAGCTGCTTGAATTTCATGTGATTCTACAGTGGGGTCTGTGGGGGACACACAGTGAGCCACAGATAAACCTGGTGGGGTCACATGGAAAGGTCAGTTGCGAAGAGAGTGTGTGTATAGGCATATAAAACACTTTAGTGTATAATATTTAAATATGACTATCCATGTACATATTTATATATCCAAATATAGAATGATACACACATACATAGAACGTTATATTTAAATATCTTAAGTAAACATATACGATAATGTATTGCTAATAACAATCACTGTCATCAGGATTTAAAAAAAAACTGGGGGTCTTTCAAAGGGGCACATCCAATGTAATTAAGGGCGTGGCTTAAAAACATGTGAGCTAAAAATCTGCACTTAGCATAGTGTGCGCCCGACTTGTATTTTGCTGTTTCTGTCATTGCATTCAGATATATGATACAACAAGTAACATCATATCTACAAAAAGTCAGGACTATTCGCTTTGTCAATAGTTGTTAGTTGCATACGATAAATAAGCAGTAACTATGGCTTGTATTATAATATTGAAAAAGCTTCAATTTTAAAGCCCTGGTGACACCACGACAATGTTGCTGCTCCTGAGTTTCAAAAAGAGAAGGGAAATCCAGAGAGAAAATTACTCTCTTTAAAGGATTTCCCTTCCCCTACAAGGATCACCTGGCATGGCTTCATGCCGTAACTTCTCCACTAGTGAGAAGTGAGCAGTGTGAGCAGCGCACATCAATGTGCCTGCAGTCAATGCAGTCTGGAAAAAAAAAAACACAGCCTGGGTCAGGGCACAAAACAGAGCCCGATAAAGAACCGTTTCGAGGCCCCCTTTAAAAAACTACCGTGCTCAGCACCGGCAAGACCCGGCCCACTTAAAGCCCTGGCTGTCATGCATTGAAAGGTAGTTGTACAAGGTGTGGAGTCTGTTTTTTCCGTGACACTCAACATTATTGATGGGGTTCAAGATGGTGGTGGTGGCGGAGGAGGTGTTCAGGACAAATGTAGTTGGAGTATGTGACTCCATATGGCCCCCTATAGAGATGCCAATTATAGCATAATCATTTAAAAAAGATGACACTTTTGAGAAACAGAGGGGCCAATGGAAATGATGATTAAAAGACTCCCAGAAATCCTGTCATTACATACTGGTGTGCACACTCACATCAATGGTGCTCCTAAATACGTGTCCGGCCTGCCATTACAGGCTGGTGTGCGTTTTGTGCTAAATGTGCTCCTAAGTACATGTCCAGTCTGCCATTTGTAACTGGTGTGATCTTAGCTCCGAAGGTGCTCTAAAATGCATGTCCGGCCTGCCATTGCAGACTGATGTGCGCAATTGTGTGTTGACTCGGACGGGCCTGTTTAAGTCAATAGCCATACTGAGAGGACATTTCATTTCCACCTAAGTACCTCGAGGGTAAGTCTTAAGGGATGAAGCGAGTGGTAGGTGAAAGGCAGGGCAGGAACTCTTTGTATGCCTTGGCGCTTGGCTTCAGTCAATACAGGAGGTTGGGGGAGCACATCTGGGCATTCCCCAGTGACAGGTATAAAACACTGTGCATGCATCTGTAACGACAGACCTCTGCGATTTAGGGGCCGGCTGGAGAGATTGGAGGATGAGGTTTTGATACTTGGCCTCTGGAGCCAGATCATAGCCCAACTAAAGATAAAGATCTGTACTCCACAGCATCCCAGGACTGAACTTTAGGGAAACATCTGTAGTTTAAAGGGAGACCCTTTGAACTATCCCCAACTTCAAAGGCACAGTCCAGTGTAACTACTGGTGCCGTACATCATCCCGGGGTGAGATGCACTTGTGGGGATGTGAGACCGGAGAACCTGGAACTAGATGCTGCATATTGCAAGAGGACTCTATTGTGCACAATGAGGATTACTGCCACTGAAAGAGATCACATGCCCTTCTTGAATAGTGACTGGGCTGGGACGACTACCTGCTGCTTTGTGGCACCCTGAAGTATGTTCTCCAAATGCTTGTTGAGCTTGCCCCCTGCTCTCTCGCAGGTTTCAGGGACATCAAAGACCTCCTAAGAGGGACCCACACCATCGACCTGTGACACTCGAAGCACAGTGCCCTCTCAAGTGTCCAAATCAATTGCTGGATTCTAACTGGTAGTGCAGTGTGGAACTAAGAATTGTGCCTGGCGACCGGATTGCCTTTTGCGGAGCCCCAAAGCCTGGCCTGCATCTAAGGTGTGTGCCCCCGCATCATAGGATTCACCAGTTGCGAGACCCAGCATGGCAAGCTACGTTGAATGTGCTGCATCTGTCTCATGCAACACACTGACTACATGCTGATTGTATACAGTGTTCCATTCATCAGTTGCGACCCTCAGAGGTGTGGCGTAATAGTAGTAGTGCCTCATTTTACCTCGTGAGTCACTGCTGAACTTGTGCCTGTGTGCATGACCGGAACTGTCTGGTGCAAGCAGTATCGACATGCACCAGATGTTACGCCTCATTTCCAGGGAGGCACGGAATTTGCAACTCTTCATTGTGTTTGTGACCAGAGCTATCTGGTGAGGCCATCATCAATGTGCAATGGATGTTGTGCCTCATTTCCAAGGAGGTATGGATTTTGAAACTCTTCATTATGTGTGACCAGAATGGTCTGGTGTGACCTGTATCATCGTGCACTCGATGTTGTGCCCGATTGCCTGAGTGCATCTCTGATCAACGTGTACCTGATGGGGTGCCTCCTTCATCCGAGAGGTGACACCTGCTTCATTCTCTATTCATCGACTGTTCCCTTACTTTGCTCTCAGTACGGTGGACCCACTGCGTTCTCTTCACCTAGCCTTCCCAGATGACACTGTGTTGCCAGGTAGTATTGTCCGTCTCGGGCCTGGGTGGTGAGAGAAACTGAGTGGGTTAGGAGAACGCATCCGAGAAGGATCAGAAGCTGACCCCCCCTGTGCTTGACAAACTGGGATGGTTCTGGAAGACCCTTGTGGACCTCTTTGGTGTGCCCGTCTATTACCCTTTGCCCAATTCTGCTCCACATCCTGTGGGTGAACTTCTAGAGTGGCTGCCAAACAGCTTTTGCTGACTGCCTCCTGATTGACCTTGCTGCCTACCCCCACCTGCTTTCTTGGGACCCTGACTAAGAGCGACTTCATCCATGAGTGGCTTAGTGCCTGGGGAAAGGATGGTTTAACTCCAATACATGGGTGTAGGATATTTGGGTGAGTTGGAGGGTGGAGGTAGGCTTGAGGCCACGTGGTCTGCAGTGTGTAACCAATTGACCTTCTGGGTATCAATTGCACCGCATTGGGGTGATGAGTGTGTATATCTGCGAGTGCTTCCATACAGACTTGTCTAATATCCGTTGCACCACATAGCGGTGCAGAGGGAGTGTGTGTGGGAGTGACAGTGGGGAACCGCCCGTGATTCAAGGCACTCCACAGCCGTTTGCCTGATACGTTAATTTCCGGCCCAAAACCATTACATTTGACAATGGCTTTCCCCGCACGCCTAGGCATGCAGTGCTGCTAAAAAGTGAAATAATTCTGTGTACGCACATATTTCTGATATCGTTGTGACCCGGCGGGCATCCTCTAACTTTATGGTAGTGAATTATAAAAATTACTAAGGTGGTCCTGGGGTGGGCAACGTGTTGCACCGCATAAGGGTGCTGGGGCGTGTAGAATAGGATCTTTCCCAAGTGTGCATGTTGCTGATGTAATTTGACCACCGTTGGGCCTAATACTGAAAGTAATATCTCCAAGTCTGATTTATGGCTAGAAATGCATAATGTTCATGTTGTGTTGATTAGTATGTGGGCTGAATGCTAACGTTATTTACATACATCTCGTGTGAAGTCTCTTTTGTGACGCTCAAGGTATTGTGAGTGAGTGCTGTGTCAAGGCTTTACAATTTGTCTTTGGAGTAAGCCTGACTGCTTAGTGGCAAGCTACCCAAGGGAGAGCGTAGGTTATACAGTGTGTGTAACCATCCACCCCTGACGGGAGTGGTAGATTCTACCTGGCTGGGGTACTGCCTCAGCCAACCAGAAAGTGCCAGTTCCAACACTGATTATAGGACAAACGTGTCATTTTGTAGCAATTTAAGGAAGAATATTCCCTTTTTTTAATCCACTTGCTGATAATCTGCAGAGGGATTTTTTTTAAATTTTACTTACAACATAGAGTGATCAGAAGACAGACAGAAAAAACGTTCTTTTCTGTCTCTAAATATGTGTAAAGAAAGAACATAGGAGTCTTACTTGTAACAAATCAACATCAACTTCAGAATGCACACATTTCTCCAATGTTTGTTCATAGTTTGACAGTTTTAGGTAATCTCAAATTGCATGAAAATACTCATAAAATCACCATTCTGCTGGTGTTCAAATAATTTGCTTTGGAATTCCTGACCACACCTCTGTCACAACACTCGAAATGTCCACTCTATCTACATATTCGGTAAATAAAGTAGACACACACTTAAAACCTGGTTAAAATGAATTATGCATGTTTCATGCTTTTTTGAATCACATGTAAAAGAGACTGCAGCTCACAGTGTATGCACAAGGCATTGCATTTTCTCAGTGGTGGCTCCTCCGCTATGGCAGAGGCGTGTCGTCCCCACATCCAAAATGGCAGGAAAGGAAAAATAAAAGAACTATCATTTTATTTTTATTTTCCTGCTGAGTCTTGGGGCGTGGCCTGGTAGTGACATGCACTGAGGGGAGTGGTAGTGCACTCCCGTCACTACGCATGATGGTTTGAATGGCAGTCTAAGGCTGGCTAAACCCTCATTGGCAGTGAAGGCTCTCTCCAACCTGGCAACGCAGCTGGGTTGGACAGAGCAGGCACAGACTCACAGTTTGTCCTGGACGCAAATTGAGGGCTCTTAGGCTAGTCCTTAAGCTGCTCTCATGTACAAGAGCAGCTTCAGGATTGGCCGCAGGGCATTCTGGGAGCCTGTGCCTTCCTGAAGAGCACGAGGTGGACGGCTGCAGGGATTTATTTATTTATGTTGTATTCCCCCCGCAATTCCGAGTGCCCCTACTCACCCATGTCGCCCACCTGCTCGCTGCTTCAACATACCAGCCGCTCCTGCATTTTCTGTGTTCTGCTCTACCCCATTCTCCCTGAACCACTGTACAGTGCATTTGGCCGTGCACGATCGTCCGGTGGTGTAGTACATGGACAAATATCTAAAAAAGTCATTGAGTGCAAAAGGTAACCCGTTGTATTTTATCTGAAGTTTTGTGTTAAAGAAAATGTGCATCAGATTCAATTGGTCACTATATGTTTAAGTGATGTCTACACCAGGCTGCTGATACCACATTTGTTCTCAATTATGCAACTTTGTGCTAACATTTTGGAGACCTCTAGAAACATCTTTAGTTGCTGTTGTGTGCAGCAAAAGAGTGGAGCAACAATGGCATTTTCCTGATGCTAGAGTTGAGTTAGAATCAAGACCGCATTAAGAAAAGTCAATATGCATCCCCACAGGGATAATTTAGATTTTTCACAGCCTGCTGGGCAGAAAATCTGGATTTTAATAAGGACACGGAGGCTAATATTATGCAAATCTCCTTTATTACCACAGCTCAGTAGCAACAATTGAAGAATACAGAACTTCAATGAACATTCTGAGTAAGAATAAAGTTCCTTAGAAACCATCTCTCATCCTTCTTTGTCCAAACTGCGAAGAAAGATCAACGTGAGATAAACTTGAAGATCAAAGGTTGAAGATCCAAATTTCATAACCAAAAATCCAGAACGAATTATTCTGAAAGAAAAAAGTAAATATCGTAAAAACAGTCAACTGGGAGGGTTTAAGAAAAAGAGGTGGGATAATATTAGCCTCCGTGTCCTTATTAAAATCCAGATTTTCTGCCCAGCAGGCTGTGAAAAATCTAAATTTTATGTCACGACACGGAGGCCATATTATGCAAGTTTAAAGTGCATTAAGAACATTATCAATCACATTAGGTATTGGTTTGAAATAACATGCTCTAAACATACTATCATTTGACCAATCTGCAGCTCTAAGGATGTCTTGTAATCCTCCACCTAAACAGAAAGCTTTTGAGGCTGAAGCACCTCTTAAGGAATGAGCACCAAAGATGGATATATCAACACCACTTTCATGCATAATGTTTTTAACCCATCGAGCAAGGGTTGGGGAAGAGACACCTTTATGAGGAGATCTATAAGAAATTAACAGTTGTGATTCATTCATTCTTAGATGTTTCGTTCTTTTTTCATACTCTTTTAAACATTTAACCACACAGAGTCTATCATTCGCAGAGAAAAAGGGATAGAAAATAGTAGAGGACAGAGTCTTCGTTCGTTTCTTCAGGTAAAAACAAACTCCTTCAGGTTGAAAAGCCCTACTTGAAATGTCTAAAGCCTTAACGTCTGAAGTTCTTTGAAAAGATACCAGACAAAGTAAAACAGTAATTTTAAAAGAAATGCGTTTAAGCGAGAGAGAAGAATTATCTCCCCACGATGATAAAGTTCTAAGTACCAGAGTAACGTCCCACAGTGTGGTATATTTTGGGCCAGGAGGGTTTAGAACCCTCATGCTTCTCATTATCTTTTTAGTTAGAAGATTTTGTCCAACTGATATTCCATTAACTAATGAATGACCGGCTGAGATCGCGGATCTATAAACATTAACGGTTCTGTAAGACAGACCTGAAGTAAAAAGATCCGAAAGATAATTGATAACATTGACTAGATCAGTTGAAATGGGATCGTAACACCGTTGAATGCACCAGCGAACCCATTTGTTCCATGCCAGTCTATAAGCTTTCCTTGTGCCAGAGGCACAACTAGAAATGTTCTATAGTACTGAGCCTGTGTTTTTGCTCTGTGAGGTGATTAGGCCTCTCAGTGCGTTACTTTAGATAGTTTTTCCTGCATGCTCTGTTAGTTGGGCAGTTAGAGCTAACCCATTTGTACTGCACTATTTTATTTTATTCTGCTCCACGAGTAGGCTTCACCTTTCAGAGAACTTCTTTTTATTAGAACTCAGGGCCGCCTGTAATATGCATTTTACAGGTCTCAAACTGCCTGATTCGCAGTATCGGGCTATTTGTGTCTGGTAAAATGTATTTCGGTAGGTATAAATTACAATTTGCAATTTGGTAACATGTTACCAAATTACAATTTGGAATTGCAAATACATACCAAGTCAGTATTAGGAAGGGCCATGTTTAGAGCATCCCTTCCTAATACCAAATCCCAGCGCTATGTAGGAATGTTTTTGGACTGAAATGCGGTTGTAAAGCAATTACATTTTACCATCTGCTTGAAGTAGGTGGTAACTCGTATACAAATGGGTAGGGGTCCCCAAGAGACCTCTTCCCCTTTTGGAATGGTAGTGAAAATGTTTTTTTCAGACCAGGCAGTGGTTCCACAAACCTTAACCTGCTTTTAAAAAGTGAAAAGAAAACTTAAAATTTTTCATTTTTAAATGCAAATCACTTTTCTTTCAGGAAAAAGGCTGCATTCTGTAAAAAAAAAATCTTTATTTAAAAGCAATCACAGACATGGGGGTCTGCTGACCCCAGCAGGCCACCATTCTTATGATTTTAGCGATTCCAAATGGGTTGCAAACTGTGACCTACTTCATGAATATTAATGAGGTAGGTTGAATTGCGACCCACTAGGAATCGCTAAATGAAACTCAGAGAGTTTGCAGAAAATCGCAATTAGGTAATCGCTATTTCCAATATTGATACATGTGGCCCAAAAAGAGCTTCATGCTTTGTCTAGAGGGCAGGATTCCCTGAGCATTTTTCTTCCTGCACCTCATGCTGTTGCTGTGCTTTTGTTTACCCTGCATCGCAAATTAACTGCCATAGAGTATTGTTTAGAAACAATGGTAACAGCTCCTTGCTTGGCCCTCCTCAATTATTGTTAGTGCAGGTGAAGTAAGGTGGAGTAGCCTACTGATAGCCTTCCCGCATCTCCATGTCATCATGGAGGCTCAGCATTCAGAGAATCTTGTGAGACTGGGATTTTGTCATCCGGGATTTATAAATATGGCACATCTGCTCTTCCATAAATTATGGGGGCCATGAAAGTTGCACAGAGAGAGGCTGGGCTCAAATCGTACAGGGATCGGTCCCTGGCCTCTGAGCCAGACGCTGGGACTTGAACGAGATATTAGAGCGAGAGCCTCACCTCATAGGGTTTGATCTTCACAGGCATTGAGACATTCTGGTGTGTGCTGAAAGGCATGGCCGCTTCCAGTTTGCCCCTGGTCATAATTGAGACAGAGGGGGATATCCCTGGGCAAGGCGCAGATATGGAAGGAAGCATTTATTATGGTGGTAAGCCTCACCAGTCTACAGTTCTTGATAGTAGAGAACATGGAAGTAGCTATACTTTGAAGTAGTGGATTGTGGCTTACTCACGCCATGGAAAGCAAATTTTTGAATGAACTTTAAACTCACGACTTTTGGATCCAATGAGAAGATAGTTCTTTCTCATTAACTTTGGGGCTGTTACACGAATGTTAATGAAACTTTCTCGAAAAGGTACCTCTACTTTGGTCTCTTCATGACAAATCTGTCAAACCGGAGCCTAAAAATAGTGACTCAGAGTCCTAAAAGTGAAGTCTTTGATCTTCCTTACAGAGAAGAAAAAACAACTGAATTACACAAATCTTAGAATGTAAATAGAACTTACTCAATGAAATGTCTTTGCTTGGCATGATGTTAGTCCTTTCGGTAATTTTCAAGAAATAAGCATCTAAAAGATTTCCTGTCAAGGCATAAAGTGGTAACATTTGAGAGATATCTGGACCATTAACTCACTGCTTCTTTACCAATTGGCAATTCCATGGATGATTCTCAATTCCCCCCCAAAAATAAATAAAGGCACACAATTGGACTATGGAAATCTTTATTCCATTGTCCTTTGCACATTAACAAATTCCACTGCACATATACGAATCAGCGACGCTCTGATTGACAAGCCATTACAGAAAATATTTTTGTTGTGACAAAATTTATGTAAACAATGTATAGCTAGTTATGAGCATCATCACTGAACGTGAATACAAAACACCTAATGTAAAAAATCTTTATTATTTATGAATAAATGCATTGAAGACAACTATCTCTGTCATTCCATACCTAGTCACTTTCATTCTCTTCAATTGTGTGATAAGTTGCTTGCATCCTGCATATTTTAATATAATTAAGAATCTTCTCATAAGCTCAGATATACATGTTTAGCATGCCTACTTTCCTATTTTCTATTGGCTCCTTTTGATGAGATATGCAGAGCAAGTATAAGGGTGCATAATACAGTTGCAGTGTATATCTTTAAGTCCAAGCCTAGCAATAGCTCCTTCACACTGATGGTTTATTGATTATGTGGCGAGACATTGAGAAGTCTTTGCCAGTTCTATTTGATTTGCTCAGTCGTTCCAAGAAAGCCCCTGGCTTAGGAATTAATAAAGGAAAAATGGAGGTCTTGTTGTCAGTGTGCAAGGATCACGCTTTTGCAGACCTATGCCAGAGGGCCAGGAAGACGGAAATTAAGTATATATCTTGGAATCGATTCCTTCATGAATATCAGCTTTTTTTATTATCAAACTCTCACCATGTTATTGTGAAAACGTTTCTATGTTGTGTTTCGTTACGTTACGTTATTTTATGTTATGTTACATTATGGCATTGACACTTATGCACTGCTCGTTTACCCAATATTTCAGGGTTCTATACTGAACTCTGGAGAATGCAACACAATGAACATAGCAAATAGTACACATAGCTCCCAGCAAACTAGTTAACATGCATGGCAGCAAACCAAGTTTTAAGCTTACCTCACAAATTCACTATATTTAATGATGGGGTGATAGCAACCTAGAATACTGCGACAAATTAACCTCTCCGCGCATTTTTTGTTTACTCCTAAATGTTTCTCGCAATCCTGTGGAGATTTTGGGCCAGATGTATCAAGATACACTTTTGTGATTCGCAAATAGCGATTTTTAAGGAATCGCTATTTGAGAATTGCAAAATGGTATGTATGTAGAAATTCGCTATTTTTTAGCGATTTCTTAAAATTCCTTAATTGCGATTTGTAAATTGCTAATCGCAATTAAGGAATAATTTCCCATTCATTTCTATGGGCCAGGCGGCCCATAGGAATGAATGTGAAATTATTCTCAATTTGCGATTCGCAATTTGCTAATCGGAAATTGAGAATAATTTCAAGGGTGCAGGGGTGTCCAAAGGACACCTAGTTGCACCCCTGAAATAAGCATGGGTCTACATGTGGTGTACATACATGCCCTAAGGGCATGTATGTGCATCACATGGCACTTAGAAAAATGCAAAAATGGGAATTTTTCAAGAAATTCGCAAATTACCACCAACTTGAAGTTGGTGGTAATTTGCGATTCCTTAGGGACAATTAGCATTTTTTTTGCATCATACATTGCATTTAAGGAATCGCAAATTTTGCAATTCCTTAAATGCAATCGCAAAATAAGGAATCGCAGATTTGCGATTCCTTATTTTGCACTGAAATTTGCTACATACATACCATTTTGCTCAAATCTCGGCGTTTGCGAACCCATTTGAGCTTCATACATCTGGCCCTTTAAGTTTTCCGAGGAAGAAAAATGACTGCTATATTTGACTACAGCTAGTTTGGTTCAATTGCAGAGCTCATAAATACCACTGGTATTAGAAAAATTTTCTTTCCCGCCATAATTTCACAAAATATTTTTTTCCAGAAGAAAGGAAGACATTAATATTTACTAGAGTATTGGGGTCAGTAGGGGCCAAAATATGTACATCCGTGCAATATTTAACTGAGTTACAAGTCGGCTTGTTGTAATTATACGTTGGTGAAACGGGGCTGAAAGCAATGATCATATTATATAGACGCGATCTGTTTTTTTCTGGCATTCTGATTAACAATTGGATGCCTGTAACCAGCTAATCATGACTTCTACTGCAGAGTGACAGCCAGTTGATCTTACATACTGTAGATCTGAAATAATGGCTGGGGCTCAGATCAAGAAACCCTAGGGTTTTGCTGTGTTCTCGCACATCTAGTTTCCCAGTTGAAGTGGACAATATTGCAATCTCATTCATTTACCACTTATTCTAGTGTGTGGAAATAATGGCGGATTTTTCATTTGAAAACTGATATTATTTATAATGTCTATGTTCCATGTACAGGAAGCTTAACTGGAAGTTGGTAATGTATTTTATATGGAAATCCGAAAATATCTGTTTTCGTTCAGGATCGACTGAATCTACTCTGGGCACACCAGACACATCGCATAGTAAACTGCATTTTAATTTCCAAAATAATAACATATTCAAGATCCAAATTTAAGATCCATAACTCTTTTGTATTTGTTTTCTTGTTCTTTTAATTTTGGACAGCATTCAGATTCCCAGAAAGTCCAACAGTTTATTTTAATGTGCAAATAGCTTTTGAAAAAATGAAGGCATCATATTAAAATAAAAGTGCATACATTAATATTACTTTCACAATTTTAGAATTTCTTTCCTGCCAGTTTGTAAAATGTTATTCAGAAAACATATATGCTCAGCTATACAGAGGCATTTTGCATTTAAAAGGCCTGCAATTTGCACATTCACGTACTTTGCAACTGAAAAATCGCCTGTGCTTTTCGAGTTGGAAATTATATGGTTTCTGGAACTCTCTCACAGTTGAGAGAGGGTTCTCTAGACGTTCTGCCACTAAGAACTTAGGTGACTGATTTAGAGTTTTGTGAAGAGGGTACTCCATCACACACCAGATATATAGACAGGTGGACCTTAAGTATGCCATGTCTGTCTCCATTGCTGACATACTATTCCAACAACCTGACGCAGAAATGACCATCGGAGGTTTGACAATTTGACCGCTTGCCTAATTTAGAGTTGGTGGTCGAATGGTAAGTTTACAGTGACCCTTAATGCCAGGTAAAAGCTGGAAATAAGTGGCATCAAAACTACAAACTGACCCCTACACTATGGGAGAAACTCACATGGTGGAGCGGCCATTAGGTTTTGTATTTTCAAGAACAAAACCCACCTTGGGATTTTGCTTTTGAAAATACAAAAACATGTTAAAAGTTTGACGGATGGTACTTTCATTTTGGTGTTATAATCCAATAAATATTTTATACACTGACAGGAATCACCATGGCGGTGGTACCTGACAATGTTAAGAGATGTCAGCTGGGCCAGTGGGTATCTCTAAATTTCAGGTACAGTGACTCAATCAGGGCAACAGAGTATTTTATTTTGTTGCCCGGAAGAAGTAATTATTGTACTCCAAACTCTAAATCAGGCCCTTAGTCAATCAATCAATAACTTTATTCAATACTTTTCAGTAACATAAAAGTATACTACAAATTAGAACATTGGAATGTTGGGAGCTCAATTGAAGAGAATGGAGTGCTACCTGCTTCTACGGCCCGGTAAAAACATTCCAATGTTTTACAAAGCCCTCTTGGAGCTCAAGGGGTTTTAAATCCCCTCGAGCTTCAAGAAACCTTTGTTTTATTTATTAGAACATTCTGATTTCTAGTTGCAGAATGTTCTAATAGCCTTACAGCCCTACGTAGCAGGGCTATACCGGCTATTAAAGTACCATCCCTTGTTAAAGTCCCTCAATTTCACTCTCTTCATGCTGATATTTTATATTGGAAGAAGTCCCTGTCCTGTTAAGGGGCTGCTTTAAAAAAAACCCTAGCATACTCTTAATTAGAATGCAGGTAAAAAGTCTGCCTGCTGTCCCTCACTGGCCTTCATTGTCGTATTTACTGCCATTTGCAGGGGGGTCCAGGGGTTAAAAAAAATTACATTATTGCAAAGCATTTATTATTGTAGAGTTCTTCTTTGAACTAAAAACACACATACTCGCAATATCTGTTGCAACGTATTCATGTTTTTGCATCCAATTTTAAAATCCCCATCCCTTTCAATGCAGCAGAGTGCTTGTTGATGAGTGAGTAGTTGGCATTGTTTAGTGAAACAAGTAGAACTCACAATCTCTAAAGAAACTAAAGCAGCCTGCTGTCGGGTACTATTCGGACGGTTCCTCCGCTTAAAATATGCATGTATTTTAATTGGACACAGTTCTCTTTTATGCATGCTGGGATTGTGATTTTATGCACTACTCATTTCCCACTGCTTAGTAAGATATTTTATGTGGTCAGCCCTAGGCACTACTCATGCCGGCTGTGAGGCTGACTAAAGGTTAAGCCATTATTTTACCAAAGACTTCTGATTGAAAATATCTTCAAAGGTAGAATTCCGGAGATTTATATGAGTAGTTTGCATCTCCCAAAACTTTTTTAACCTGGAAGGAACATGGTCTCCCGTGTGATGGAAACACATCATATATAAGATGACTGGCCATTGTAAACGTTGGAGAGCTTTACATATACCATTTTCTATGCACTCAGAATTCAGATTTATGCTGACAAGCAGGCTTGGAGTCTTTTTTCCTGTATTCATTTTGAAATTTTCAATCTAGATGTGCTTCAACTACCTTATCAAAGTCCTCTGGCATGATTTTTTTTCTGATGGGAGGTTTCCCTGCCTTTTATGAGCTTCTCTCTCTGTGCATCTCCATCACCTGTCTCGCTCCACTATTGTCCTGTTGTGTTGCCCCTACCTATCCTCTTCCCAGTTATGATCTCTGTGTTACGAAATCCCACTCCATACATCCTCCACTTCACTGAGCCTCAATCTATTCCGAGGTGCTATGTATAGCTCCAGTCAGGGCTTTAAGTGGGATGAAAATACTGGGGAGGAGGTCTCTCAAAGGGGCGTGGCCTATGTAATTAAGGGTGTGGCTTAAAAACACCTAAGATAAAAACCTGTGCTTGGCATAGTGTGCCACTTAACTGGTATTTTGTTGTTTCTGTCATTGTTTCCAGATACATAATAGAACAAGTAATAATATACCTACAACAAGCCAGGACTATTTGCTTTGTCAATGGTTGTTAGTTGCATAAGATAAATAAGCACCACCTATGGCTTAATTGTATATAATATTGAGAATGCTTCAATTCTGAAATGATGAGACTATGAAAGACCGGCAACAAGTCTCTTTGAAGTCACATCGAAGGCAGTGAAGGGTGGTACTGCTGCAGAGTTAAAAAAAAAAATACACCATGAAGGTGAGGGAAAAATGCCCGATAGGGACCTGTCTCAGCGC
Source organism: Lissotriton helveticus (assembly GCF_964261635.1). Classification (NCBI taxonomy): domain Eukaryota; kingdom Metazoa; phylum Chordata; class Amphibia; order Caudata; family Salamandridae; genus Lissotriton; species Lissotriton helveticus. Next base: position 884,990,843 of record NC_136065.1, on the reverse strand, counting down.
CTGCTTTTTAGGACCTGCCTATGCTGAACACCTACAGGACCCGGCCCATTTAAAGCCTTGCTTCCAGTCACAAGGCCATTCTCCCCACCACTGTGTTCTGATCAGTGTCACCTTCCCTCCTTTTTGACCCAGCCACACCACATCACTGCTTTTCTCAGCAATCTCTACTGTTATGCCTTTTTGTGTATGACAGAGTTTGCCTATTGCGTAGCCTTGTATTGTTTCTCATGAGCAGAAACTCAGAACTTAGCAACGCCCAGTAAGACTAAATAAGTCATTGACTGGCAAGTGATCTTAATAGCTAAATACTACAAATAAATTACAAATATATAGAGACAATATACTATTTACAAAACAGTGTCGGAAATAGTACACTCCTTCTTGATGGCAGTGACAATTTAAAACTCTACCTAAAGGGGTTTCAAGGATATCCAGGGCACAAATTCATTAATCATTGAGAGGAACTAATCCTAAAAGGATGTTATGTTCTCTAATAAGCTCCCAAACAACCTTCATGCAATCTAAATACATTTAAAGAATTTAGAGTCCCTCATCTCAGAGACAACTAATTCATTTGGCCCTTCAAAGTGTATTCGGCACTGGTCCATGAGAATATTGTCCTCCTACCCAGGCATTTTACTGACAATAAAGTCGATTTCAGAGATTAATCGCCTGAACTGATTTCAGGCAATTCTTGATATTTAGTTTATTGCAACCAGGCTGAGAAGTCTAAAGTACTCGTTACTCAAAGTTCAGCAGGAAGAAAAGGGTGTACCTGGGAGCACCCTCTCAGAGAAACCGACAACAAAGGTGCAATAGGGGGAGATGCCTTTCCACTCATATACTGCACAACGATGTATGCAGTAACATCTCTGGGGGAATGTGCAGGAACTGTCCCTGCATTTCAAGGATCATTTTGCTCCCTACTTCCTGTCACAGGAATCTGGTGAACTTCAGATGACCCAGGGAGTGGCCTAAAATCTGCATCCTAATCTGGGAGGCTCTCTACATCTGCCATTTTGGGAGCATCCACACACACACAGAATACAAACTGGATTCATCCACACATACAGCAAAGTGCAACAGATACTCTTTAGGGGCCCTACATGGCCCCTAAAGCCTTCTTAAAGGCCCTGGCTCTTGCTATTCTCAGGCAGATGGCCTTACATCCAAAGGCAAGTACTACTGGTTGCAGCTCAAAATAGAGCTTCCAATGCATGGGCTCCGTTAGGGAGATTAAACACACCAGAAGTTGAAATGTCAAAAGTCAGAAAGTGAAAAATGGAGACATTTCACAGGTAACAACATATTTTCTTAACAAGTTTCTCAACAATAGCATTTTCCAGACCAATTTCTAGTCCACTGAACAAAAATAACACAGCACCAACAAGGACAGTAGGGGACAAATCTCATAAGGTGCACTGGGGGTTCAATGGGTGCGTGCACCTGATTGCTGCACCTCGCGGGCATTTCAGTATTACTGCAGGGGCTGCAGATGTTTGTGCGGACCCTTCTCTAATACAAATCATGCTAGTGCATATATAGCGTAGCCGTGCTTCTATTGGGGTATTCCTTCATTAGCATGGGGCATGGCTTTATGCTTCCTGATTGGAGAGTGAAACACACTGCCTGTGGGCCCGGGCCAGAGTACAGAGGTAAAACAACTGTCCGGTGGAATACACAAGGTGCACCACAAACATATGGCACACAGACAGTGCATCCCTGTGGTAGAGGCTGGAAAGAGGGGAAATGGGTCCCCTGAATGCCCTAGATATCCCCCTACAGACTTGTGCAGTCACTCCTGTCACCCCATGCAGTCCCTTTGCAGTCTGGTACAGTCACTCACTTCACCCAGCTGGAGGGGATGTCTGCCTCTCTTTTAAAAGCAAGTTGGGTGCTGCCTGAGCAGTGAAAGACAGATCTGCTGCCTAAAACAGCTGGCCTGCTTTTCAGTAATGCTCAACCACCAGGTCAGTTACGAGTTTGCGGCTGCACTGATGGTTATGTAGTATCTGTAATGGAGTACACTGACCAGGTGTGAGCCTTCTGCACCCATTTAAGGGTGCACCAACCACATACCATGGTGGTGGACCCTATATATAATCTGGCCCTAGTTCTAAAATTAATGCTTTAGACACATAAGGATAGTGGGTTGAAATATTCTGCCAAAACACAAAACTGTTCCTCTTCTCAAGATGGTGTGGAATTCAGTGGTTTTGTAATTTTTGGTGTTTTTTTAGAACTCTTTGCTAATTTAGATAGTGTTGCTCAATTTTTTGAAGCATTGCAAAGTTTTGTGGTTTATGGAATAGTTTTGCCACTTTTTTTACCCATGTTTCTCAGAACAGAGAGGAGAAACTTTGTGAACTATGGATATTTAGCTACAGTGTTCTACGAAGGGAGAACAAAGTTGCAGTGTTGGCCCAACTGTGAGTGGCATAACTCAAAATAATGGGGCCCTCCTGAAAAAGTTGAGGAGGGGCCCCTGGGACTCGCACATCTCACCACTATCCATCGACTTTATACTGAATAGGGACCCCCCGTAGAGTCGGGGTACTTGCACACCAAGGTCTATGGAGACTACGTCATGCCTCCGTCAGCAGGTTCACTTGCAGGATGGTTTCAATACTCCATGCCATCCACTATTCAAATGAATTTTCTGCAGGAACGGCTTCCTACTTTATCATTCACAAAAAATAATCTTCTTTGTCTGAGAATTAGAAGCATAAAAACATGTACCAGGGGAAGACAGCAATGAAAAATCATGTGCGGTGAAAATAGCTATGATAAATTGTTTATTAAAATGTTAATTATTCCTATAGCCCTGTAAACATAGCAGCAGCATCATTCAAGGCGAGCAGTGCTCCCAGTTTACATGGCAGATTCTGACTAGAATAACGTTTTCTTTTGAGAGATGAGCCTCATGAATCAAGAGGAAAACTTTATAAATGATGCAGCCTCGATAAATGTTAATCCTACTAAGATGGAAAAACGCTTGAGTGTATCCGGCAGAGAAGCTAAAATGAAAATACATCAATATACGGAATGCTTTCCCTACAGTCTTGCAAAACACATAAGAATATAGGCATCTTTCATCTTCAAGCAAGGCTCCCCAATCAGGAAGTATATATTTTCTAAATTTCACATCTAGACCTCGACGGTGCAACAATGACGGATTTTTACAGAATTTTACACAAAGCTTCTACAGTCTTACCTGGTAGACCTTCCTTGTGTGTCAATGGCAAAAAAAAAAAAGAAAGCCAGGGTTAGAATATGAGTTGTGGATATGAGCTTTGAGTATTGTTTTCATATTAATCAATAGTTTTTATTGGCCTTTTTTCAGGTATGTTCTGAATATAAACATTGTGTGCTAATATGATATTTCAATTGGACATCACAGGTCAATTACATCTTTGCAGAGCACTCTGCGGCAGAGTTAATAACTTTTCATGCAATCTAGCAAGGCACCCAAGCTTGCTGCTCTGTCTCATGGAAGAGAGCAGAACAATGTCACATCTACTAAGATATGGCGCTGTTTTCCACCCCCCCAAAGCTGGGGAACTTCAGGTTGCCATGTACCAATGCACACATCCTTGCACTATAGTGCAAGTGTGTGACAGCGCAAGGGTGTCGGCATGATATCGAGCATAGGTTTTGTACTGTAAGGGGGCCGTTTAAGGACAAAATATAATGCTGAGGATGGGTTTAACCGCTTCACCGTGGCGGACATTCTGTCGCGGTGCAGAAAAAAATGACACGTGCGCAGTTCGGCCGTCCGGCGGACGTCCTCCGCATACGCCTGGCCGGCCGACACATGGAAAACGTTAACTCTATTCCCATCTGGTGTGTGTGTGAGCTTTACAGTGCAGCACACAGGCAAAGTTGGAACATTTTGAAGAAATAAAGAAAACCTTTCTCCAAGTTAATACCAGCATCAGCCTGGCATTATTTATTTATGCAAAGCCCTTCACCAATGTTACTGCATCAAAATACATGGGTGATTGCATGGGAACACAATGTACCACTCATGGTACATGTCCTTAATACAAAGCAATGCAAAGCAGCAGTAGCACTACGTTGAGCTGCTACTTTAGGGATTTTTTCCAGCGCAAATAAAGAAAGCAACTGTGTGTGCCCCTTGAGTGACGCAAACCCTACACAAACTGTTAGTAAATTGTGCCTCTCTGTGAAATAATGTTGTGCTTCACAAACATATTCAGTGGAGGGTACCCCACCACTGGCATTGGATGGAAACTAGAGAGGGTCTGGTTGCTCCTATCACCAAGGAGACATTTTTCCTCTATTCCCACCTTATTGGCTAATTTAAAAAGATTTTCGGTTTTACAGCTCCCCCTGCCGGCTGGTACTGAGGGCAGTATTAAAGGCGACCTAATGAGTTGCACAGGCAATAAATGAATACTGAATCGGAATGCCATCATTCAGGTCATTTCTTGTTAGACAGAGGGCTTAATTTAGAAAAGATGGCATATTGTGATTCAGGTCTCTTAGCAGGATGGGTTCTCTCTAAGCATGAGCGGCAAATCCGTTCCGCTCGCGGATTTCGCGGATTTTCGGTAAATCCGCAATCCGCGAACTCCCGTGAATTTACCGAAAATCCGCGAATCCGCGAGCGGCGGATTCGGGGGGCAAAAGTTCAAGCCTTCAAGCTTGAAGTTGTAACTATTTTAGGATGGCGCCGGCAAGCTGCCAGCTCCATCCTAAAATAGTTACTAAGTCAGCTAAGTTAGCTTCAACAGGAAGCACTAATAGATAAAAAATAAAGCAGGTGCTCGAGCGCCTGCTTTATTTTATCTATTAGTGCTTCCTGATCGGTCTCTGACCTTTTATACACACAAGAGGCATGAACTCGCATGGAAGCCCCGCACGTTTGGTCCCGCTCACACACTCGCGGTGTGCAGCGTCTTCCCGCCATTTACCCACTATGATAGCTCACTCAAGGGACCCCTGCGCCCTTCGGGGCGATTGCATAGTAACACACACATGGTCGCTGGAACTAGTTGAAGCTCAAGGTCAGTGACTCATTCATCAGCCCAAAAACAATCGTGAGCGTCGTCGAGGCTGGGCAGGTGTGCCTTCTTCCCAAATCTACTGTCGAAAATCAGCTGTGATGCTGGATAGAGGCCTTTGTTTCCTTGACTTTCACGAGCGCAATCCTCGTGCTGTTCCTGTGACCAGGAGCTTCTTTCTCTTGATCTGCTGCTCTGATCGGTCTCTGACCTTTTATACACACAAGAGGCATGAACTCGCATGGAAGCCCCGCACGTTTGGTCCCGCTCACACACTCACGGTGTGCAGCGTCTTCCCTCCATTTACCCACTATGATAGCTCACTCAAGGGACCCCTGCGTCGTCGAGGCTGGATAGGTGTGCCTTCTTCCCAAATCTACCGTCGAAAATCAGCTGTGATGCTGGATAGAGGCCTTTGTATCCTTGACTTTCACGAGCGCAATCCAAATCCGCGACTCCGCAAATTCGCGGATTTTGCGGATCCGCGAATACGCAAATCCGCAAATTCGCGGATCGTGGATCCGCGAAATCCGCCCATGCTCGCACAAGTGTGATGGGACGCTATTTTTGGGCTTGGCATTCAGACTGGTGAAAGTAATCTTGGAATACAATAAATCAATAAAAGAGTAGTGGGTGAATAAGTTTGCTGAAACAGAAAGTCCACCCATGAAAAAAATGTGCAGGACAAACGCACCATTTACCTGCAGATTTGTTCTGCTAGGTGAAATCTTGAGGATTCCACAGTCTTTGCAGAATAGTTGCCTTACTCAATCACATAAAAAGCATTGCAACGCTACGAACAGCAACATTGCTTGGTCTCTGAGGATGCAGACAACTGCAAAAGAAGCAGTTCATGTCACATTCATGTCACTTTGGTTTTCCAAGCAAAAAATGTGCCTGGACTACGACTACTCAAATTGAGGCATTGAGTAAAATGTAATTTGCTTTGCCTTTATTTTCCAGAAATGGAAAAGATGATTCAGAGGAAAAAGCCATAGTCAAATCATAACAATGCTGCACAAGTCTTGTCATCTTTTGCATAATATTATTAGTACCCTACATATGTCTCAGTCTTTAGGTGTGTTCTAGAAATTGACACAGTTGTGAAATGGATTCCTTGGCAATGGTGCAATGAATATATTTCGGCGGTTAGGACTGAACCCACACATTATTTGTGTTTTGTGATTTACAATGTATATTTGTAGTTGACAAAGATAGCTCTAAAATCCCAAACTGCAATCTGTACACTGAATGAACATTTTGCGCAAGAGTCATCTTTTCACACAGAGTTGTGATTAAGGCTGGGCGTCAAACTCCACTCCGCCGGCAGAGTTTTCGGAGTTTTGCCAACTCCGGACTTCTTTGGGAACACGGAGTTCAGGAACAAACTCCGACTCCGCAGTGGAGCGGAGTTAGCCCCTGCACCCACACCCAATTATGAAGTAGGAAATAAACACTTACCTGCTCTGGCGTCTCTGGGCTGCCCTCCTCCTCGCCGTGGTCTCTCCTCCTCACCGTCCGCTATTCTCGCAGGTAACGAACCCCTACGTTGTTCGTCTTGGGAGGACTGCGCATGCGCGAGCGTGCGTGCATGCGCAGTCCTCGTAAGACGTCCAATGTAGGTGTAAACAAGTATTGATAAAGCTAAAAGTCTGGCAGTCAACAGTTGGCTTTTCCAATGCTTGTTTTGCGTAGCACTTAGTCATGCTTTTAGCTTGCCACCAGAGACGGTTATACCAACTACAGAGAGAGCACTGAAAAAAACATGAGCAAAAGTTTGTGATTTGTGTTAAGTCAATATGTTCGGGGTGACAAATACCTCCATCGTTTTGTTGCAACCCACCCCATTCCACTTGGAACCCAGCCATACGCAAATCAATCTTGACCCTGTGCCCAATGGGAACAGTCCAAACGAAACTGCCAGGCCAAGTCCTCCCTGGACTGGAAACAAGCATCCTAGGACCGGTTTCAGGTTTCCCCCCTCATCAGCCAGGATAGCTTGACTCCAGTGGCATGGAGAGCACAGGACCCACGTTTGGGCATACCAGTCCCACTCGGGGTGACAAATGCAAAAAGCACAATTGGTGGACAGAATGCAGCAGAATGTCATACATTCACCCCAGTACAGAGATCTGGGCCTAAATCCATAGTTTTTTCACTCTCCATGCCATTCCAGTTTGAAGCCAGCCATATGCAAATCAGTCTTGACCCTGCGCCCATGCAGCATGAGAGCAGCACCCTGAATACAAGGGGCGGCCTCACTCGGCTCTCCACAACGCTCTTGAGGCCTGCACCTGCTCTAACCCAGCTGTCTTAAGACAGCTGGGTTAGAGATGTTTAAAGTGCACATATGTGACTGGTTGTTACAAGATGGCCAGCCAACAAGACATGCACACTTTTAAACAGTGCATAGACAGCCCGCCCTCCTCTCTGCTGCTGTCCATCAGCATTGGCCCGCTCCATCCTGATGCTCTGTACGGGAAGGAGCTTGAAAAATAAAAGGATAATAAATTACCATTCTATTTTTAATCTCTGGGTTTTGGGGGATTTTAAGTAGAGCAACACTTCTCTGCTTCAACGAAGGACCCGCCCCTGTAAAAATGTTTTTTTTTAGCAGTCTCTCATCCTAAAATTGCCTTTGCTTCCATGTACTTCAATGGACAAACTAAAGTCCTCAGATACTTTTTCAAAATCTCCCTCATTGTAGTATTGAAATTTTGGTATGTATGCTGCCGTAATCATTGGCGAAAAGTTTGGAAAGGTGTCACGTACTTAGCAGCAGTAACTAAAAGCAGAAAAATAGTCAAATATAATCTGATAGCTCTATAACAGAGAATGTTTCCTTCTCCTCCCAGTTATCAGTTATGGGCGGGGCGGTGGCAGGAGCTTAGTTGTTAATGCTTTTACATGTCTCTTAGCTCCTAATGTTTTTGAGCTTCTGATAAACCTGCGCGCTTTTTAATGTGAAGAAGAGGCGACAAATGAGGAGGAAGGTAGAAATAATTCTCTGCATGCAGCACATAAAAAGCCTTTTCCTATCTTCACTTGCACATTGTGCAGCTCCTGTAAAGAGTTTAAGCGTAGACTGTGAGGGAGAAATTGAAAGTTTTAGAACACATCCATTAAACATTTTGATTCTCCCTGGCTTTTTAATCTCTGTTCACACTGTGAACTGGCCTAGTACTAGCAATTGCTTTAGAGTGCCTGTGTCTTAGAAATTGTGAGGTAGGAGAAGGTAACATTATCATCCAGAGAAGCAAGACACACTGCATGGAAAGGAGAAAAATCCAGAATGGCCTTTCAAAGTCTTTGTAGGTGAGGTAGAGTCAGTCAAATTCTTGGTGCCAAGGGAACATAAAATGGTTAGTTGCATGGAAATCTTGGCTAAGCAAAACCATTTATTCATTCATAAAATGCCAGAGAAAACCAAGTATGAGCAGGAAAAACGTAGTTATGTGCATTGTGTTAGAAATTGGGATTCTGTTGACTAAAATATGCACCCAAGCCTGGCAGAACACACCATTCTAGTCAGGGTAGGTCAGATACACACCAAAGATAACATGTGCCCACCCTCTGGTAGCTTGGCACCGAGCAGGCAGACTTGTCATCAGAGGCAATCCGTAAATAATTTGTGCAACACACTCACACAGCATCCCAATGAATACACCACAAAAGAGATTCCACCCTGATTTATAATATATTACTATATCATGAACACATTAAGGCCAAAACAACATAGACATTTTATCTACTTTTGGAGATATGCTATTGTCACTTTAAATGCAGGTAACACCGAGGTACTTTCCAAGGTATGCTATTTTAAAGTATAAGATTAGATGCAGAAAGTAAACATTGCATCAATAGTACTTTAAATGCATGTAACACATAGGTAGTTTGCCAGGTATGCAATTTTAAAGTATAACATTAGATGTAGAAATTAAACATTGGGGTCAGAAGTACCTGCGCTTCTATTAGAAACTTCACAGTAATTTATGTTGAAGTTTTGAGCCCATTTTGGATAAATGCAGGCAAAATACATATGTAATTAATAGTGGCTCCACAGTGATTTCCATACCCCTGTTGAAAGACAACGATTCCTGTCAGGAAGTAACCACAGCACTTTGTAAGGCTAAAACAGAAAAACATGCTGTGCCCGAGAAAGTCTTTTTGAGGGTTCGGATGTTCCTCCAAGAGATCAGGTACAGCGCTAACATGAGAGGCCCCTTCTAGCTCTCTTGTGACGTTCAATCCAGCCTCTCACCAGGGCCCAGTGCAACCACACTCGCTCCCAGTGCCTCAGTTTAGCAGCTGCATGGATGATGGTCCTGGGTCCCTCCTGGTTTCCCCCTTTGGGAAGGAGCTGCAGGGTCAGCTGCACCGTTCTGTCCTAGGCAGCACCTAATGGAGGTGACCCCCTGCCAGTCCCTGGGGATGATGTCAGCACTCAAACGCGGCTGCAGAGAGTGCACCACATCAAAAGATGTGCTTGTTTCCGTAGTAAAACCTATCGGGAAATATAGCGCTGTTTTCGCTGAAAAGGCCCGCCAACAGGACGTCGGCAGCAGGTAGGGAACAGAGCCTCACAGGGAATGTGGCACTGCTGTCTTGGGGGAAGCTCTCCACTAGGGCGTAGGCAGTAGGGAGGGCACAGGCCTTTCAGGGAATGGCCTCACGCCACCCTACCTCTCGAGGGGTGTGTTTCCTTCATGGACCGAGAGGCTCTTGTTTGTTTCAGGGTTCCAATTACCTGACTTGGTGTCACAAATTATAGTGCATATGCACAGTCTTTGATGACCCTGAGAATCTAAACAAATGGGGGCAAGCCAATAAGCCCTTGGAGTACACTTGGGGCATAAGCAGTAGCAGGTAGCAGGCCAGCTCATTCAAATAAGCGGCAAAGTGGTAGTAGCCCCTCTTTCAGCCCAGCAATCTACAGGCAGCAGACCAACACAACAACGCAGTTAAAATGAATGGGGGTTTCTCCTGGTAGCACAGCAGTCCTCCTGGCAATGTGCAGATGTAGAGTCAGCAGAATCTGGTTAAAAGTCCCTCGCAGTGTCTCCTTATATAGGGTCAGAGATCCAGTACTTATACTCAAAAATGCCTTTGATGTAGGAAATGACTTCAAAGGAACTCTGAGAAGTATGCAGCAACCACTTTCAGCCAAGACCTGGCTCCAGACGGTCAGTAGAGGGTAAACCAGCCATCTGTGTGAGGGCGCAGCACAACCTATTCAAATGTAAGTGTGAAGCACCTTTCCCTCTCCCTGCCCTGGAAGACTATCAGTATGGAGATGAATAAAGATGTATCTGCAATATCCAGCCCATCCTTTGTTGTGGCTGTCTGGAGAGCATGCACAAAGTGTAGTTGTCACTCGGCCCAGATGTGTATTGGAGACAGGCTGCAGAGCACAAGAGTCATACACACATAGAAATGCCCATTTTTTCAAAGTGGCATTTCTAAAATAGTAATATTAATTCCAACTTCACCAGTAAGTAGGAATTATCACTACCATTCTAAGCATGCAAAACTTGGCAATTCCAGTCCTTTCTGATCAGGAACTATCACTTAAAGATATATAAGGGAATTCCAAATGCTAGCCTAAGGGAGGAGTAGGCCTCACAACAATGAAAAATGAAATAGGCTGTTTGTCACTACCAGGACATACAAAACATAAAGGTACATTTCCTACCTTTTACTTACTCAGCACCCTGCCAATAGGGCTACCTAGGACCTACCTTAGGGGTAACCTATGTGTAATAAAAGGTGAGTTTAAGGCTTTGCAAGTAGTTTTAAATGGCAACTCAAAGTGGCAGCAAAATGCACACACAGGGCCTGCGGTTGCAGGCCTGAGATGGGTTTGAAAGGCTACTTCTGTTTGTGGCACAAGCAGTGCTGCAGGCCCACTAGTTGCATTTAATTTTACAGGCCCTGGGTATATAGTATACCACTTTACAAGGGACATATAAGTAAATAAAATAGGCCAAATAGGTGTAAACCAATTATACCATGTTTAGGGGACAGAGCACATCTCTTTATTCCTGGTTAGCAGTGGTAAAGTATCCAGAGTACGAAAACGAACAAAAACGAGGTCAGACAAAAGGGAGGAGTAAGGCAAAATGTTTGGGTATAAGCCTGCAGAAAGGACCAGGTCCAACAGAGGGACACTGGAATTAAGCTGCAGAAGTGGGCCACATTTTGTGGCAGGCTTGACTAAATATTAAGCAAGAAAAGCCAAATTATGAGGCGTAATGCAGCATATTTTGTGATTTTACTTGATTGATTTGTCAGTTTTGCACATGGGAACACTGTCTGGGCAAAGATTTCACCTTATTAGTACAAGTATAACACCCAAAACCAGCAATACAAATTAAAGTTGACCAGTCAACCTTTCAAAGGACTTTCCACTGCATGGGGACGTGTTACCACATTTTGACTAACTTCTGATCCGTTTCAGCTACAAACAAAATGTTCTTTTTGTGTTAACATCTGCATATTATGCAGCAGATGATGTATAATGTGGCAAATGCAGCAAATCCATAATCATTTGGAAGACGCAGTAGCCACAGAATCACATAATTAGATTGTCTTTGGTTATTTGTTTGCCTGTATTTAATTCTTTCAGTCTTTCAGAGTAATCCACTACGCCCAACATTCCACATCAGCCCCTAAACTCATTTTCAGTGTATTGATGTAACAGGCTCGAACATCCTTGCAAAAAAGAGTTTTCAGGATATTCACAGTCAAGTACTTTGTTAAACAAGATTACATTATGGGAGAAAAATTGTAAACATTGTTATTTATAATATAAATACATGCGCACGATGGGCCACTAAGCTAGGGCTAGCCAATGACATCTGTTGTAATCTGAATGTCACAAGTTGGAAACACAGCAAAGCCAACCCAGACTTCCATCTTTCTGAAGTATCTAAATGGAGAACCATTAAGGTTAGTTAATTGTGTGCCGGTACTAAATTCATGGGCAAAAATGTTTATAAAAATCCTCACTACAGCCAGTAAATCAACCAGTCAAGCAACCCTCCTCCAATAATTCACTTTGTTATATCTCCAGGGCAATCAGATTTGACATTTTTTGTATATTTTTCCATGATCACTCTTTTTTGTCTCTCCAAACTGGAAGTCAATCACAGCATCACTCACAACCTAAGTCTCTCCAGGCTAATAACAAGAACAATCTGTTTGAGATCCTCTTGGGTTTAGAAATGTTGAGCTAACCCTCTTTGATTGTTTCTCATGTGTGGTATTAGGGTTTGCCTTATTAAAGCATGCTTAAACTATGCTTTCAGGTTCTTTTATGAGTTCTTTTAATTTACTCATACTGTTGTGGCAATTGGATTTAGATTTTATAACTAAACATTCCACGTTGCATCCTTCATAGAGTGATTGAGGGAGCAATTGTCTTGTACATTTATCAGGGCTGCTTCCAATACATCCTCTGCATCAAACTCCTCAGGGATTTCTCAAACTGGATCAGAAATTTTAAATAAATGAGAATATTAGTTAACTGTCCTTTGTCCTAATAATGACTTAGTGGGGGTCCCAAGATTCCAGTAATGATTTAGTGGGGATACCCAGAAGTCAAATGTTTAAGAACCACTGCACTATGCCAATACCAGTATGCCTGATCAGGGCTACGCGCCCCTTTCTTCTTCGGATGAGGCTCTTTACACTGCTGTTTTCAAGCACTCAAACTGTATTGTTTTAGAGGACTTCAATCTATCTATGAATACACCCATTGATAATTCAGGTCTTGACCTGTATGGTGTTCAACTTACAACTACTTGTCACTTCTGTTACTCATCAAGTGGGTCACACACTTGACCTATTTTTTCTCACATGCTTCTTATTTTTAATTAACCCATAGTGTTCCACTGGTCTGATAATAATATGATCCAATTCAGCTGGGACAGGGGCAGTTGTGACTCACATGACCCAGGGGTGGGGGGTTCGCACGGGGGTTCGTGTGGGAGTTCACACGGGGGGATTTGAAAAATAAATAATAAAACCTACCTTACCCTGCTGCTTTCCTGCTCTCCTGCCTCCGGCAGGAACAGGAAGCAGGCATCCTACCTCCCCTCCCCTAAGCCAATCACAACGCTGCAATGGCAGCGTTGTGATTGGTGCGGACAGCGCTGTAGGGAGGCCATTTTCTGTATGTAGGCTGCTTGCAGCCTACATAGAGAAAATGCAGAGTGCGCATGACTGGTTTGCTCGGCCCCAGAGGGCCAACCAAACAGTCAGGGCCCACAGCTTTGGGAAAGTCACTCCTCCCCGACCCGCCCACCCGCCCGGCCCTACCAGGCATACCATTCTGCTGTGTCGCAGCGCGAGAAGCAGAAACATAACATGGTATTTTTATACCATGTGTCGCAGCGCGAGAAAGCAGTGGGGCGACGCTCCTATGCCCTATTGAAGGAGCCTCCCCTGGACAGGGGCTATATTGTGTAGTTGTGTAGGAATCAACCAGAGAGGGCAATAATATGGTCCAAGTCTGGAATAAAATGGGTCCCATGGAGCTCACTAAACTACTATCAGCATCACAGTCAACTCTTTTGGGTGATATATTCCCTGACCTCGAGTTTGTACATTTCTGGCTGCATGAGGGTGTCGATATCCTGGCCCCCACTAAAACAAAACATTAAGCACAGAGGCCCCTCAGCACCTCAGCCCCATGATTTTCGGCAGAACTGCTGGTCTCATATAAAGGCTGTAAACAATTGAAGCGTAAATGGTGGTTGGTGGAATTATAAGGATTGTAAAGAGTCTTATGGAATGGCTCTAAAGCTTTACCACAAGGCCAAAGTGCCCACTATGTTCACTGCATTGCAGAGGATGATAACATCCCTCATGAAATGTTCAAAATCACTAAACCCTAGCTGAATCCTAATGTCTGTTTCCAAGGAAGTCCAGCCTCGGCTAAACTATAAAAAAAGAAGTTATGCATTTTGTTTAAAAGAATATTTTTGAGTATTGAGCAACCAGGCAGGCCTTGATGTAGTAGAAATCTGGATCTCTTGGTAACCCTCATCCCCCTTTCTTACATGCTAACTCCTCAGAGGCCACATCACCTATTCTTCACCAGCTTTTTAACAACTCACTGGAGTCAGCATTGATACTCAGTCTTTGAAAAATGTCTACAGTGTCTACAATGGTTCATTTAAAGAAGAAAATATTCGGCCAATCCTTCACTCAGGTCTAATTTTCACCCTACTTGCTTTCTCCGCTCTGCCTCCTAAATGCTGGAGAGGTTTGTAAATATCCAGCTGCCTACCTGGAAGACAGCAAAATCCTACCCTAACCTCAGTCTAGTTTCTGTCCCGAACATAGGGGCCGATTATGATGGCGGACGGACCTGAGTCCGTCCGCCACCATAGAGTAGGAGGGAACCTCCGCATTGCCTGCGGAGTTCCCTCCTGTGCAATTCGGATGTGAACGCCACCCTGGCGGTCACTTCCTCAATCTTTAACATTGCAGCGGGTGCAGCTTCAAGCTGCACCCGCCGCAATGGTAAAAGTGCATGCACGGCATTTGCGTGCACAAAGCAGCAGGCACCGCGCGGTGCCTGCCGCTTTGTCCACGCAAATGCAGGGGGGTTCCATAGGTACCCCCCATGTGCACCCCCCACCACCCCTTCACCCAGGGGGCCCGCAACGGGCCCCCGAAGTGAAGCTCCGTATGCTTTTCCACGGCGGAAAAGCCGCCGTGGAAAAGCATACTTTCTACTCCATCCTAATATGGATGGCGGTGTCTGATAGACACCGCCAGCCATGTTAATGCTTTTCCGCCGCGGTCGGAAAAGCGGCAGACAGATTCAAAGACCCACCAGCCATCCTAATTTGGCGGTGGGTCTTTTAAGCATCCACGGCGGATTTCCCGCATCCTCCGGGCCGGCGGAAGCCACCGCCGGCCCGGAGGATGCGGGAAATCCGCCATCATAATCGGCCCCATAGTACAAGTGCAAAAAGAACAATTGATAGACAGAATGCAGAACAATGTCATTTTTTTCGGGTGACAAACGCAAAAAGAACAAGTGATGGACAGAATGCAGAACATTGTACAGACATAGCTATTCTAGAGGTTACTGAGGTGATTAAGATCACTCAGGATGAAGATAAGAATGCTACCATAATCTGTTGGATCCATCAGGTGCGCTCAATCCTGCTGTTCGTTCTACTGTTCTAAGATAAGTGTTGAAGAGACGCCCTTGAGCTGGATTTAACCATTTCTGGAAGGCAGAGAGCAAGAAATCTGGCTTGCCCCTTATTATTCGACCAGCAAACAGCAAGCTTTTGGGGTGCTGCTGGCATTCTCTTTTAATTCATAAAATTATCTTTGTGGGCCCCCTTATCTAAATTAAAAGAATTATGGGGCTTAAACTGTTTCATATGCTGATGATATGCAGTCAATTCTCACATATGACTATTTATCTACAGATGCATCTGCAAGTTTTAAAAACTGTCTGAACATAACATAACGTGTATTTGGAAAGCGCACATTCACCCGTAGGTATTTTGGTGCTGAATCCCAGATGTTTACTGTTACCCAACACAATGGTACTCATTTTATCTACCTCAGATGGATGAAAGGCTGAGTGGACCTGTCAGGATTTGAACCTGTGACCATGAGCTCAAACACAGGCCCCTGCAGTGGACAAATTAGTCCACTGAGACACCCGACCCGGCTATATGCTCTGTTTTGGTTGCCATCTTCAATACAAAGCAAAGAAAATTAAGGTTCTTCTCTTTGGTCATGCAAGAGATCATTGGCTTAATAACTGCTAATCTAATGACCTACCTCCTTCTCAAGCTCCTACAACAATAGCCAGAATTTGGGTCATAAGCTCGATGACGAACTTTCCTTCCAACCCCAGATTCTGTCTACAGTGGGGACCTGTTTTATTTTGCTACGCTCGCTAAGAAAATTCCTTGTTCTTCTTCTGTTTGCAATGCTTAAGACAATTACTCACGTACTAATTCGATTAGGTGAACATTTTATACCTGGCCACCCAGGAAAGTTGATCAAACATTACAGCAGGTACAAAATGAGGCTGCATGTCATATCCTGGAAATACCCAAAAGAGACTCGACTTCTTTACATCTTCGTGACTTGCACTGCCTCCCTATCAAGAAAGGGATCTTTCTTAAGGCCCTTTCCACCATTCACCAAGCCTTTTACAAACACAGTAACAAGTCCCTTATCAACACTGTAGTGCCACATCATCTGTCTAGAAATCTTGGGTCCAGGTCTGCCTTACTAGTTAGAGTTCCACAGTTTTGCTGGGCTAGACAGGGAAGCCAGTCCTTCACTGTTTTAGAAAGCAGTGAATGGAATCTGCTCACTGTGGGCCATATTATCAAGAAAGGGTGATACATTACCACAGCTTTTATCGGCAGGAAACTGCCGCTAAAGCGGCGATAAGAGGCTTGATAATACGCCCTTGTGAATTCCCATAGAAGCCCAGGTTAACACCAGAACCTGGGCTTCTATGGGAATTCACAAGGGCATATTATCAAGCCCATTATCGCCGCTTTAGTGGCAGTTTCCTGCCGATAAAAGCGGCGATAATGTATCGCCCTTTCTTGATAATATGGCCCTATGTCCCTTCAGTCTCATGATCTTTCATTTAGAAAACCTCTTGCAACCTACTTATTTCTATCATACTAGCAGCCTCAATGCTGATTCCTGTCTGCTGGCCTAGTGTCGGGACACTCGGCAGAATAGCTGAGCGCTTTATAAATTAATCAATCATTAATTTATTCGATATGAGTGACCCATATGGGATCAAAGCCTCACGTGAACAATTCACTCTATATGCTGCCAAGTGGGGTCAGGAACTGCAACCTTTTTGTTAGTGATACATACTGTTGGGTGAGAAAGAAAGGAACCATTTAAATTTTTTCAGTATCCCTTAGGGAGGCCAACACCATCATGACCCCCCAGCAATGGCCTTAGTATCTGCATTGTATCTTTTTGACCTCATTTCCCTGCTTTCCCTCCTGTCACATACTAAGTGGCTGGGACCTTAAGTTTGTGGACCAATAGAGAAATCTGTAACTAAATATAAAAGGGGCCATGAAATGGCTTCTGGCCACACAGTGAAGTATTTTACTGTCATACACCTAACCATTCTATGAACACTTATTATATGTCGCACTGCCTGGTACCCCACACTGCCAATTTGAGGCCCTTTACAAAAATACGCTGACTTGCTGCAGGTTTCAGTTCTCCCGCTTTTTCGCCAGGCAGGCTCTATTTTGTTTGCATTTTTTTGTCTTTTTTATCTTGAATTAAAATAAAAGAAACAATCCCGCTTGAAAATAAAAGCAGATAGGGGGTTCTAGCTTGGTCAATTCACCACCAAACCTTCTTTGGTTCCGGAGTAGCATGCGGAAAAGTGCTTCAACAACCTCATTAGGGGTAGCAAGAGATATATAATTGTAAACCTTTCGCTCTTCAATCCCTCCACTATCCTTCTCAATCCAAATAACAGACTAACAGGTCCACCAATTAAATACATTTCCTATTTCCCTAGGCTAATTCACCACTAATCCTTTTTTGGTTCCGGAGTAGCGTACTACTCACCGAAAAAGCACTTTGATGTCTCGTTAGGAGTAGTAAGCGCTATATCAATGCAATTACTATACTGTACAATACATTTCTAGGAAGCTTGTTTACTCTCACAACTGAGATGTATACTGTGCCCCTGGCAAGAGCAAACAAGGCCTATATCTTGACATAACCAATTTCACTCAGGGGGTTTCCCTATTTTTAAGAAAAAAGTTCTAGATGGATAGACTTGACGAAACCTTTACCACTGTAAACTGCTATGGATTGCATTCAGCACCATGGTTATTACTCATTGATGCCATTACAGAAGAGGAACAATCATATTAAACTTTTCCTTGGCTCTGTCTCATAGGGAGCAGTCCAGCATCAGCTTGTAGAAGGAACACAAGCAACCCCAAACATATTTTAGCCTCACTGGGCATCATCAGCGAAGCACAGTAAGAGTTGAATTGTGTTGTTCAGGCCTTAGAGGACATATACAATAATTTCTATAAGCTGCATGTAAGGTAACATTTAGAAGGCAGCCTAGGTCTTCTTCAAATGAAAACGACATCCGAGTGACTCCTAATGGTAGCCTTCTTTTAGGCGTGCTGTTTGTACCTAGAACAGTGCTTAATTTAAGCCGGTGGTTTACGGTACTCCGCATGGGCACTTAATTGTCAGCACTGGGTCTTGTGATAGTCGGCCACAAGGTGGCGCTGTCTGGCTAATTTAAGGATGAAAACAACAACAGTTAATTATTAATTCATTATATATTAAAAATAAATATTACTTGCCACCCAAGCCATTGTAATAGCTTTGGGGGTTTGAAATAGTCTCAACTGTCACACTTGTAGGCGTTTGGAGGTTAGTACTTTTGTTGTTACTATCACTGGAGGCGCTGGCAGGGTCAATATGTGGTACAAGGAGCAGTGGCCTCCTGACAAGAGCCCAGTCACTTATTTGTTTGCAAATTAAGCACTGACGTAGAACAAAAGCATCTAATATGGCCACCTGTATACAACACCTGTATTGTATTCCTTTGCTAGTACCGTGGCAGGAGTTCAATTCACACTGCACATTGATAATTCCAATATTCCATCAAGGTCTACCACTTAGGAAGCTTTTTCTGTGTGTGAATTTTTTTTCCCAGGCATCTCTTTGCCTGTCCGTCTCCAGTGTTGCATATTCCTTTCCTTTGATAGGCACTTCAGAATGTTCCATTCCCCCTCATTAGTCATTCCACATCTTTGTCAAAGGTTTAGTCATGCCATAAATGGAGAAAAATGCAAATGCCCCGCAAATACATTTGCATAAAGATGTAAGGTTACAAGCATTACCGTGTAGGCTCCTTTTCAGAGTACGAATGAATCATTAATATGCGGAGAACACATTTCTCTTGGGGAAAAACAACAAGAACGCAAAAGGTCACCGCATGAATGCATTATTGTGACAATGACTTCAGTGGAAAGAGCAAATGGCGCACATGCAGAACCCAGTCTTGTTTCTGATCGAGAATTGTGATGCTGTCCTTCAAACATAATGGAAAAGGCAAATCTTTCGGCTTCTCCAGTTTTGTTGTGTAAAGGCAGCAGAATGCTGTCTAACCGATATTAAGCATAACCATTACATGAAATAAATGTAGGATAATTGGACAGCGAAGCTGCAATCGGTGTTTGTAGCATAGCATATTCAAGTGTGCACAGAGGCGGTTTCTTTGCGAGGGTGGGGGAGCTTCACCCTCGCCACTGCGAGCCGCGCTAAAGCAATACGTGAACAATAAAAAGGCAATAAAATGATTTAATTGCCATTTTATTTTTCACAAAGTATGCCACAGCCGTCACCTTGCCCAGGAGCTGGGATGAGGAGGTGCATGTCCTTGGCTGCACGGAGAACTGGTGACGTGGCTGGCCTGACACTGCAAAAGTGCGCAAGTCAGTTTGGCCGGATGTCTTGGGCCGGCCAAAGTGACATGCGCACTTTGCAGGTCTCCTCCCAGCTGTTTTAGACAGCGGGGTGGAGACCAATCACAGGGCTAAAGGATCTAAAGGAGCATCTAGCCGGCCCGCTCCACCCAATCCAGGTGCTGCTCTCATGCAGCATGAAAGCAGCGTCTAGATTGGTTAGGGAAGTTTCCGCTTCCACTGGTGCCATCAGGGCCATGGATGCAAAGACACAGTGGACGCAGCACAGGAAAGTGAATTTATTTTATTTTTAATGTCATTTAAATGCATGAGAGTGCTTTTATTTTGTATTTGTTCTTGAATGTAAATGTGTTTTGTGATGCGGTGGGGTACTTCACTCGCCTCACCGCTTTTATCTGTTACCAGCCGATCCTGAGTTTGCAATCCCTAACCACTTCCGTGCTGATGACGGAACCGCTCTGTCATCAGCCATGGTGGCGCTGTGCTGATGACGGAGCAGTTCCGTCCTGGCCCGCCCGACGCGCCTGCGCGTTGCTGATTTTGCGCCTGCGCGGCGCGTTCTATTGAGCGGGCGGGGCCATGACGGAACCGCTCCGTCATGAGCACAGCTCAACCGAGGCTGGTGACGGAGCGGTTCCGTCACCAGCATGGGCGCGCCGCGCGCCCCCCCCGCCCCTTAGCGCTGCGGCGGAATAGCCGCTGCAGCGAAGGTGCTAAACATATCAGTGTTTGCTTGTTTTGCTGCACATGTTTCACTGTAATGCTCCTAAATACTAGAATCCTTTTTATATAAAGTGATGAAGTCATCACAATTGTCTTAGGTAAAAAACAAATAATGTGCTGCAGGCAAAATTGTGTTTCATGTGGAACATAATTTGGCCAATTTGGTGCACTCGTTATTTAAGTGTGCTGATGCCCACTTAGGCCCTTGGCAAAATAGCACAACAACATGATTTTTCAATGCAACAAGAATCCACCTCTTTGCAGGTACACATGTCCCTCCTGAGCAGGTGCAAACCCCAGCATCTCACACCCACACACTGGTGAAGGGAACAAAGATGCATGGATTGGTGGTGCCCTTGTATTTACATCCGAAGGGCGATAGATGGTCTAACCTAATAACATGCACTTCCCATTTCTAAGAGAGAGTACTCAGCCTTTTTTATGGGAAAACTGACACAGCGTGGCAGGCCCTACATCTCAATGCAGGGCACATCAGGAACATGAGCACAGTCCTTGCAAATGCTTGCCTAGTAGTAGAAGTCGAAGTAGTCCTACTTCTATGTTTATGAAATGACCAAGTTCTTTTTTTTTATTTATAATCCGGTCATCCTACTGTAGAGGCTTCTGTTACTCTCCTGATGGTATTGCATTTCTACTGTTCAGCGGTCCGTTGGCTGTGGCTGAGCACAATTAAGAACTTGGCTCAGGCTTCCACAATGGGACAACAACTGCTGCATTTTCACTTCAGTGCACGCCAAGTTAAAAGGACAGACTCGCAGATGTCTTGGCAAAGAGCACATCCTACAGGTCTCCATTTCGCTTTCAAGTCTCCTAAGCCATCAGGGTGGTGGGCAATCTCCCAGTTATATTGCCCATGTAAAAAGCTGCATTTGTGCATTTCCTAACAAAGTTTGCCACTCACAGAGGTTTGATTTGTAGTTTCACTTTCAGTGAGTCAGCAGCTATCGGTGTCATGGTCTGGTCAATTATTTTATATTTTCATGTACTATAAAAGGGCAACAGTAGCTTTACTGCACTCACTTTGTAATTGGTTTCCAACTTATATTTGGACACCTTTACCCTTGAACATCCATAAAGAATGAAAAAAGCAAAGCATCGTTTTCTTTATTAAAAACTGCACCAAACTATTGGGCATATTTAGAAGCCCCTAGTGCCACCAGAGAGTCACATTTTTGACACTCCAGTGGCACTCTATCCAAACCCATATTTACAAGGACGCGCTCAGCCATTTTTCTTGGTTTAACACAGCTTTGTAAATATGACAGTCCCTCTGCAATGCAGTTTTCTGCAGCAAAGGGGCATGCAATGGGTATTGCTGTTGGCGTTCTCAGCAACACCCATGGTTTTATGAAGTGCTCCACGTTTACAAGCATCTGTAAATCTAAGGCAGCACCAAAAACGAATGCCTTTCAAATGGAGGTGTTAGTGTGGTGCAGTTTTTGCTCTTTCTATGTGTGTGGAGCAAAACACTGTTAATGATTATTTTTGTGCTGGAAGGTGCCCCTTCCTGCACAAACACAATTATCCCTGCAACGCAGGCATCCATGCACCATGGTGCAAGGGTGGCTGCATTAGCCCTAGGCAGTTTCTTTTAGCACAGGGGTGAGCACAGGGAAGCACCATATTCTTGTTTATACGGTGCATACCTGCGTTTTGAAAATGACATAGCTCGGCACAGCAAAATTGCCTGCAGCACTTTGCAGCACCTTTTTCATGTAAACATGCCCCCATGTGTAAAATGTCTGTTTAGTTCTCACATTTAACTGCTCAATTTATATCTACTTTTCACTGTGATATGAACAGAGAACAGCTTTGCAAAGCTGAATTTGCACTGTTATGTCAACTTGTTTGAAAAGTGTGCAGCATTATTTTGTTCCTCAACTTTTCTATGTTTTTTGAGTGCATAAATTACGCACTTTTCTAGAAATTGCTGTTTACAGTTTTTTTAATTGAGCTTTAATTGACCTAATAATGGATGAAAACACATTATAAAATACTTGGTTTCATAATCAAAAAGTAAATTATATTTCACATTTTTAGCAGAAACAAATATAGTGTATTGGAGCGTAAGTAGAAGAATAAAAAAGTTGAACAGAGAACAGTGAAAACACAAAAGGCAAAGTCAGACAAAAGAATACATTTAAAAAAAGAAAATGAGTTACTTACTTTTGAATGTATGTAAGGTGTCCTTATCGCTCTTTGTGTTACCGCTGCTTGTATGGTTCACATCTTCCTTTGTTGTGGTGTTGTAGCTTTGTTGCAGGTCTGCGATGTGAATTTCCGCGGCGCTCTTTGTTCCCATGTGACAAATGCTTGAAAATAATATACTCTTTCTAGTATTTTTTTATGATCCTGTGGAAACTTCTATTTGTTTTACAATGTATATCTAGCTAATAAGAATAATTATGAAGATAACTAAACTTGTCTTCCATGGTACTATGATTGCTAACTGTAGGAAAATGTCTCTTTTTTCATGATCACCCCCATTCGTCTTTTTTTTGGACTGATGCGTCTGGTTTTTGACTCTGTGCAATGGAACTTTATTGCAATGTCCCAGTTCATGTGCTCTAACCCCTAAAACATGTAAAAACTGGCTGTACTCCTAATTGGCAAATGGAACTTACCTACCTACAAGTTCTTAGTATTTGGTACAAACTTTACCCCTGACCTGTAAGTTAAATGTCAAAAATGGACTGTAGTGCTCATTGTGTCACTCTTTACAGTGACAGTGCACACATGAATGTAGGCCTATCATTACAGACTTTCTGCGCAGTTTTAAAACTGCAATTGAGTCCTGCCAAAAGAACCCCTTTTGACATGCCCAAACTTCCTTTCAAATATTTATTTTACCCCTAAGTACGCTTTACTGACCATAAGGAAGGCCCCTGGCATTTAAAATAATTCAAAGTAATATATGTTATTGTTTAATGTTAAACATGTCCTTGCAGTGAAAGGGCCTCAACAGCTATTTTCACTGTAGGAGGAATGACTGTTTCATAGGAAAGCATTGGTATACAACAATAAATTTGATAATGCTGTCTACGGCTAGGAAACAGCTGCAAATCTCATTCCTCGACTCTTAGAAATATCTATTACAAGCCCAATTCACTGAGGGAAGATGGTTAGTAATAAATATTTTGGAAAAAGTCCTTTTGGAAACTTCCCTTTTCCTTGCCTAAAGCTTCAGAGGGTCCATTTGCATGACCTCCAATTGTAACCTACAGCTGAATAGTCCCCTTGATGAGGTCTGATAACTGCTTCCAAAGAAGCACAAAGGGTTTGGTGTGTAGGTGTTTTGTTCATCTGGCAGGATGACCATCTGGGCTGTGCCAATGAACTTGGATTAGCTTCCCAGGCAGGCACCATTCCAAGCAAATAGAAGCTGCCCCAGAATTGGTTTGAGGTGACCACAGAGGAGGAGGTTGCCCATTTCCCTGGCCACACCTCTTGTGTGCGCACACAGGCTCTGCACAAGGGTAGGAGGGTTTTACCATCTTGTATTTGGGCAGAGAAGGACACTGTGGGATTATTTACAGAGTGGTATTGCAGGTAGAGTCGGAAGGGTTGCCCTGGGAACCGTTTTGCTGTTGGTTAGGCAGGGGCCAGGCAACACCCCCACCCATAGGCTAGTGCCAGGTATAAATGTGATACTCCTGGGCACTTTCTTCAGAAGACTACTGAACCTGTGGAAGACTTAAGAAGAACTGCACTTGCGAGTGAGTCCTGCAAGGAGACCTCCAACACTGTACCTGCTCCCCTTCCTACCCAGGAAAATAAGTGGAATCCAAGGGTCCATTGGCTGACCTCCAGTTAAACTACAAGGACACAATAGGGTGCAAGAAGCCCCTTTTCCAGAAGAGCCAAGCTGACTCAGACTCTGCTGAGGGCATCTGTTGGAAAGATTCTTGAACCCAAGTGCTGTTCCTGGGACCCTTGGCTGTGCCAAAGTGTGCTTTTCCTAACATCCTGAAAACCCTGGAACTTCGACATCCAGAGGACTGGGACAGGCTTGCCAAATCAATCCAATGAAGGTGCATTGCTGATAGACCTAAGATTGAGGTTGCTACTGCTTGGAGATTTTAGAGAGTTGGCCCCACTGAAGTTTTATTTAAAACTTGAAAAAATCATATTCATAAATTTAAAATTTCAAATCTCCAGTTCCCTTTACTGGACTTTTGTGATACTGGAGTAGATTTGTTTTGTGTTGTGTTTACAACTTTTTTGCTGTTCGGTAACTTCTAAATGCTTTCCACACTTTCTTAAGTTAAGCTTGTCTGCTCTGTGTCATAGCTACCATGGGTTGAGCTCAAGTTAAATTAATGAAAACATTATTGAACTATTATTATTACTTGCGGTATACCACCATCGACCCCAATCAATAATCGACTTTCTCACATTGAGTATGTTAAATGCTGGCCATTCACATTTGCTGTTACCTGGGGTTAACAGTTCAAATCTCTGAAATGCCACCTCAACGTCTATCCTTTCAAGTTTAGGGAATATAATATGATTATTAGTGATCATGGTATTGATCAGGTTCTCTTTGAAATCCTTCTGGTCTCTGTTTTGGCTACATCCCTTTAGCCAATTAGGCATCTCTGTGCCCAGATCTTAAAATTGCTTCTACATCTCTATTAAGTTAAACACGATCTTGTTTGTTGGACATTGAGTGGGCTACTGAAGGCAGAACTGAGGCTTAGCTTGTAGACACAATGAACCATCTGGAACCACATTGCCCTGGTGGATGCGATCTTAATGAAAAAACTGCATTTTCATGCCATCAGATATCAGATCGCATTACAGTTAGGAGAAGAAATTGCCAAAATGCCTGCCAAGATATTTTATGTGGTGAGGGGCCAGGCACAGCATTTGTAAAAAATAAATGAACATCTCAGCCATTGATAAACATGCCTTTTTAAATGTGTATATATATATGTGTAATTTTAAGCTTCTAGGTTTAGGGGTATAAGCAGGGTGTTTCATACCACCCAGTCTACAAAAGAGAGAAAGATAGGCCTGCACGTTTATTACTAGCTGCCACTTCTGGAGCCATGCCACAGGCGTAGGAAGGTCAGGTATTGACAGACATAAAGGGTCTTGTCTCTTATTTCTTCTGATGATTATAAGGGTAATAAAAGACACATGAGTGCTTTAGAGGATTCCACATCAGTGGTGTACGGCAATATGGCTGGGCCACTGCAGAATGTGATGAACGGTCCCTGAGTCTGTCATATCACACTGATATTTATTGTCCTTGGGCTGAATTTGAGCTTCCAGATGGGTTTGGGGGGTCCTGAAGGGTAGAGAGCCACCCCTTAGTCACAGTGTCTCCAGGGACCTATGTAACATCCCTGTTACACATGTATTCTTCCAATGGCAAGAAACTAGTGCTGCGGGCATATGAGGTAGGTGGATGTATGTCATTACAACGCATGCTTTTTCCACGCATGCCAGTACAACGCAGGTTTTACAACGCAAGTCGTTACAACGACTTGCGTTGGGGGGCGCAGGATAGTGGAATAGTTTAATTTACTATTCCAACTCCAGTCCCCGTGGATAGTAGGCAAGGTTTTGGATAGTAAATTAAACTATTCCCTATCCTACAGCGCCCTCCAGCGCAAGTCGTTGTAACGACTTGCGTTGTAATACCTGCGTTGTAAAGGTACTGCGTTGAAAAAGTTTCGTTGTAAAGGATGTTTCCCGAAGTAGGTCGATGCGTCCTGTACTTAATCATTATGCGCATTGATACGTTCACATCCACTTGAAATCTGCAGATTTACTTCTGAATTAAACAGGTTTATTCGTATGGAAGATGTGTAGAGCTGTCTTATAAAAAACTACGTGATACGACAAGGAAAGTTTCAAACACCCTGCCACAGTTACTTGAACCCGTAATTTTCATGTGCAGATGTGTGGAAAGTGTATTGCAATTAAGGGTGGGCGTAGTGTGCGTAGTGGGGCTACGCGAAGCTACGCAAAGTGGGCGAGAAACTACGCCCACCTGCGCACTTCGCGTAGCCCCACTACGCGCTGCATGCCCCCCTCCCCTACATACCTAAATTTAATTAAATGGGCCCATATAATAAATAAAATACACTTACCTTGTCTGCGGCGTCCCGGGGCTCCCTCTGCTAGTTCACGGCGCCATCTTCAAACCAATGCGCATGCAGAGGGAGCCCCGGGACGCCGCGGACAAGGTGAGTGTATTTTATTTATTATATGGGCCCATTTAATTAAATTTAGCTATGTTCGGGAGGGCGGGAGGGAGGCGGGTGGCGGGCAACTTCGCTGCGCCCAAGGAGTGGGCGTAGTGTTGCCTACTTTGCCTACTTTGCAAAGGGCGAAGTAGGCGACACTACGCCCACTTCGTGGGCATAGTGAAGTTGCCCGCCCAGGGTTAATTGCAATACCCACAACGTGAACACTGTCCGGTCGTTTATCGTGTGCAATCTTGCGCATAATTTATATTATTCCATACATGCAAATAGAGTTATTGCTTTTTTTTTAATGTATTTAGTAACAGCCTCTGTCAATTAATGTAATTAATGTATGTAAAAGATAGATTGTCCTTCAAAACCCTGATAAGCATGACTGGTAAGCATAGGAAAGGCTCGCCTGCATGTGTGTTACATAGCTAATCGAAAATACAATATATCGCAATCTCCAGATACCAGAAGCAGTAGCATGAATATCCACTCCGTTGCAGAGTTTGCTGCTTTCCATGCATTTTGTGAGACATGTTAACCCTATAGCCCAGAGGCATATATTTTCCTTTCTCTCTGCATCAGCCTTTTACTGCAGAGCAAGCACTTTTCACTAGGCATATTCTCATTTAAAATCTATCTTATTTACTGCTTTTGGACAGCTTGCTCTCAGAGCTGCCATATTAGTTTAATGCTAGAGGTGAAAGGAGTCAAATTACATAGTGTTATTGCAAGGGCCTATGAGGGAGAAAATTTCAGCTTCCTATATGTTATTTTTAGTAAAGGAAAGTAAAAAAAATGCAGCAGAGCAAATACGTTTTGTTTTTTTAAATAACCTGGGGTCATTCAGAGAGAACAAGAAAAACACAACTGAATTATTCACTATAGAATACCCACTTAAAAATGGCAACCCACCACCGATTTGTCTCCTAGAGATTAAAATATACATGATTATATTATTAGTTTAAAAAAAATAATAATAATGTTAGTTCCTGGAGAAATTTCTTTATTACCGGGATAATCTTGCATCATTTCGGTAATTCTGTTACCCTTGTTAAGTGAAATTTCCCAAATTATGCTATCATGCCATGTTGCATAATTATGAACTATTTGCAGGAAGAACTAAGCAAGAGCAGATGGGAATAACTCAAGCAGCTGCTGTTTATGCTGCTTGTGTTTTTTGGATATTTTTTATTTGCAAAGTGTATCCAAAATGAAATGCTAAATGCTGGTTTGACATTTCGGATAATTTTCCATATATAAAGGATAGCAATATGTCAGTTTACTGAGGATCACACTATCGTTTAAGTAACATTTTGTGTGGTGGGTCTAGGTGTTTTAAACACATAACCACTGCTGAACACCCCTTGTTTTGACTCCGGACTTCAGAAAGGCTCTCAGCCATTGCTGAGCAGAGACAATCTGTATTCCCTCTTGTAACCGTGGGATCTTGGTGTGGTAGAGTCTGTGCTCGCAGAGTGCTGTTCGCTGCTTCTGTACCCCCCCCCCACCGATGCGCTGGGCAGAGACCCGGTGCTCCCTGTGGCCCTGCTTGTGACCAGCCGCGGGCCGTGGAGGGAGTTACGGTGGGGCAGGGAGGCGGGGAGGGGCAGGGTGGAGGGTGCTAAAAACAGGCATATGGATCATTGCAGGTAAGTACACAATTTAATTAATAAAACGAAATTCGTAGCGCGCACTGCATTGCAAAAAGCAAAGCTGTGCGCGCTACGAATTTCGTTTTATTAATTTAATTGTGTACTTACCTGCAATGATCCATATGCCTGTTTTTAGCACCCTCCACCCCGCACCTCCCCCTCCCCGCCTCCCTGCCCCACCGTAACTCCCTCCACGGCCCGCGGCTGCTTGTGACACTGTGCGCCCGATTGTGCTGCGTGGAGGATGGTGTTCTACAGTGCACTATCTGTAGGCTGTGTGCTCCCCTGCGCCTCAGTGTGCTACACCAGGTGTCCGTGCTTCCCAGTAAGGTAAGCACAGTTTAAGTGTTTCCTGGAGCACTGCCCACTGCTTCGATGCCCACGGCCTTCGATTCTTGGCGTTCTGCGGACATGTTCAATCTGGTCCAAGGTTCTCTCCTCTCCTGTGTGCTGCTCGGACCTCTACCCCGCAGTGCGCTGCTGTATGGCTGTTTGACCCCAGCGTGCTCTTCCAGGTGACTAAGCTCTGGGGATGCTGTCCCGGTGCTCCGGTGACTTTCACTAAGGCTGTGCGCTGACCGAGGTGCTACAATATTTCTCAAAGCCCGGCCCCACGTGATGCTCGAAGCTCTGTGCTCTCGCAAGGCTGCTCTGAGAGGCTTGTGACACAGCGGTGCCTTGAGGCCCCCAGATATGCTGTTCAGGGGCTCTTCAGTGAGCTGCCCCAATGCTCACCCTGGCCAGAGTGGCGCAATAGGTCTGTGCTCCCTGGTGCTCGGCCCTGGTGCTCGGGTGTATGTTGTTCAGAGGCCCCAGAAGCTACATCAGGGCTCTTCCCTGGCTAGAGTAGCTTTGTGCTCTCGGGAGTGCTTCTCTGAGACCTTCCTTGCTGCTGTGGCGTCCAGATAGGATGCTCCCCTCTTTGCTCTGCAGACTTTGTGCTCTCCAGTACATGGCTTAGCGGTTCAGTGGTATGTATGCCGAGGGCTTTAAGTGGGATGAAAAACCTGTGGGGGGGGACTTTGGGGGGGGGTCTCTCAAACGGGCGTGGCTGATGTAGTAAAGGGCGTGGCCTAAAACACATAAATTGAAAATCTGTGCTTATCATAGTGTGCCGCCCGTCTGCTATTTTGCGGCTTCTGTCATTGCATCCAGGTATATAATGCAGAAGTAACATTACACATACAACAAGCCAGAACTATTGGCTTTCTCAATTGGTCTTAGTTGCATAAGATAAATAAGCAACAACTTTGACTTCCTTGTATAGCATATTGCAAAAGCGTCCTTTCTGAAACGGTGAGACTGTAAAAAGAACTATCACGGGTCTCTCTGAAGTTACATCAAAGGTAGGAAAGGGTGGCTGTGCTGCAAAACTAATATTTTTTTTATATAGGGTGAGGGCAAAACTGGAGAGCCCTATAGGAGATCCGTGATCATTTCAGCATCTGCTTTGTGGCAGTGGCAGGACCTAGCCCACTCAAAGCCATGCATATGTCATCATGGGCGCTGTGCTCTCAGCTACGCTGAGCGGATCTCTGCCCATCTAAGGCTCGCTGTCTGAACCGTGTGCTTTTCTAAGACCCTGTGCTCCCTTCTGTTCTGCGGGCAGGCTCTCTGCTCCCCTCTGTCTCATACAGAGGCTGAATGCTGCCTGATCTCTGCACTCTATATATAGGTATATGTAGAGATTTTACTTCCGTGTGTGTAACACAGATCCCCCGATCCCCACCACGGTGCCCTATCAATAGGTTCTATGCTCCCTGCTGTATTGCACAGATGCCAGGAGCTCCATGGTGCACTGCGAAGGGGCTTGGTGTGTTGCACAAATGCCCTGCTCTCACTGGTGCGCTGTGAGGGTGCTCTCTCTTCCAGCTGTGTTGCACAAATACCTTGATCTCACTAGTGTGCTGTGAGGCAACGAGTCTCTGGAATGCCTCGTGTGTTGCACGAATAACCTGATCTCATTCATGCGCAGCAAGAGGGCCCTGTGTGTTCCTGGGTGTTGCATAAATGCCTGGAGATGCCTGCCCTGATCTCACCAATGCACTGTGAGGAGGCTCTGTGCCTCCTGCTGTGCTGCGTGGATGCCCGCCCTGATCTCATCACTGCGTTGCTATGAGGCTCTGTGCCTCCTGGTGTGTTGCGCGGATACCTGCCCTGATCTCACCACTGCGTTGCTATGAGGCTCTGTGCCTCCTGGTGTGTTGCACAGAAGCCCACCCTGATCTCACCAGTGCGCTACGAGGAGACTCTGTGCTGGTGTGTTGCGTGGATGCCTGTTCTAATCTCACCAGTGCGCTGCTTTGAGGCTCTGTGATTCATGCACTCTACTCCCGTTGCATGTTGAAGCGGGTCTGTGCGCTCCCTGAATCATCGAGCAGGTGCTAGGTCGCCCACAGTATTTGGCACCGGAGTCCTCTGTCCTGGTGTGCTGGTCTCAACGGTGGCAGCGAACATTGAGATATAATATTCAAAATCGCTGGGGCTTCATGGGCTGAGGCAGGGATTATCTGCCGGCTCCACGACAGGCCAGCATCATATTACATGGGCTGTTTGCTAATGATTTAGGAGCATGCTTTTCTCTTGCGGTAAATAGACCCAATGCACAGGTAAGTGTTGTCGGGTCACATATCAACAAACACCATGTAGGTGACCGGAGGTTATGAGAGCCCTTAAAATCTATCTAAACCCAACTTTCAATGTCAACAAGCCGTATCCTTCAATTAGTCAGTGAGCACTCATTTTTTACATTGTGCAAGTGTAAAAAATAAGTGCTCACCCACTATTTAAAGGAGACAGTCTCAAGCCGCAAGCAAACGATCCAGTCCGGGTGGGCGGGGCCTAAATGAGACAGGGCGGTCACCAAAAAGCCTCACTTTCAATCGGAGGCCAGCATTTACCATAAAGGATGACTCTGGCCAATATAAAGGATGGGTGGAGATTCCACTCCACTTCCGAAATCTCCTCCACAACAATAGAACTAGCAGAGAGCGGTCAGTGCATGCGCTGCAACGCTAGGCGAGACCTAAAAACTGTCAGTCAATTAATAAATAATTTTCCATTCTCAATGCCCAAAAAGTAGGAATGGTTAGAAAACTCTTTAGATTCCCGAAATATACATTTCATCTATTGACTAGTGGACTCAGTCTGAATGCATCTGATAACTATTAATGATGCTAGACCATTTAAGAGGGATGGCTTTACTCATCTCTGTTAACTGGTCATGCTCGGAAGTGAGCATAGATATGTTTCATTCATGTGCACAGCCATTTGGCTGTAAAAAGAACATTACAGAGGAGGTGACAAAGTGACTCATGGTATGGATTACTCATTCTCACTCACTCTTCTCTTTGATCTTTCTAGCTCTGGTTGTAATGTTCTTTCACTGTGGCTCTTGCTGTTTGTCTTTTTCTTTTCCCATATCTAGTATCTCCAAAAGTGTGGTTCATTCGGTCCATGAAAATAGTTCTTCTCCTGTGTAAATTGAAACAATCTAACTTGGAAAAATGAATGTTTAAATATGGAGTTTGGTGTCGAGAAAGGAAGGAATGCGTGGAAAGATGAAATGTGAGGTGAGAGAAGTGAAGAAAGAATAGCAGGCCTGAACATCATATATACTGCAGGGTCAATCTTCGCAAATATTTGAAAGAAGTAAATGTTGAAGACGTTCAGAAATATTCCTGAAACCATTTTTAAAAGATGATTTGTGATTGCTTTTTTGTTGGTGGTAGGCTCTTATTGAAAGTAAGCCATCAGTAAATTGAGAGGCATCTATGACAGAAAGAGAACGGAGGGCCATATTATCAAGAACAGCGATAATATTATCGCCGCTTTAGCGGCAGGAAACTGCTGCTAAAGCGGCATAAGGGGCTTGATAATATGCCCTTGTGAATTCCCATAGAAGCCCAGGTTCTGAACCTGGGCTTCTATGTGAAATCACAAGGGTGTATTATCAAGCCCCTTATCCCTCGTGGGAAAACGCTGAAAATTCACTTAAGTAATGTTTTGACAAGAGTGCGTATCGGAGAGCTAACTTTACTTAGTTTATTAAGAGAGGATTCGGCAGGAAAGTATGATTTTTTAAACCCGGAGTCTACTGGATCACCAAAGTTCTCATACACCCATGAAGACTGGTATGATACTATTATGACACAAAGCATTCCACCAGTTCTCAGACCATGACTTATCAGAATGCAAACAATAGACAAATTATTGGCCTATGTCCACATGGGCAGGGAATCAATCAAGATTCTTTATTCGGTTTAAAGCTAAACCATAAAAGCTTACAAAAGAAAATATTTAAAAACAGCGAGTATACATATCCACACAGTCACTTGGAATGAAAATAAAAATTTCAATCAATGACAGTCCTTATTAGTCACAAATCGTTCAAATAGTCATCCATTAGAAAACTTATTTATACAATTAGCAGCCTGTTATTAGCCGCCTATGTTAAAAAAAGGCTAGGGAGGGTTAATTCCCTCCTTAATATAACTAGTGCAAAATACAAACTTATTGCGCTTTATTCATGAAAGTGCTTGCGCATTAAAGTGCGAGTGGATCCTATAAATTCCTAAAAGCCCTGTATCTGAGGGAAGCATCAGGGTAAAAAGAAACTCATCATCATGTGCTCCTTGTACAATATGATAAAACATTACACCATCCTACCCAACCTTAAAACATATTGAAAGTTTTAAAATATGTCATAAACAGACATAAGAGCAATTCATAGCGACTTTCTCTGTCCAAGGGTTCGCCTATGCCAAATATTCCTGTGTTCAGCACAGAGAGCGGGTTTATTGGCACTGAGAATGATGGCATCCTAATTGGTGGTGGTCTTTTTCCTGGCTCTGTTTGCACCTGCCAAGAAGCTTGCAACATCATAACAGACCAAAGTGGATGGTAGCATTTGCAAGTATATGAATGCTGGTTTTTCTTGCAGAGATGTCTCTTCATTTAACAAGGGAACAATACAGCGGGATCTCAGAGACTGCTAAAAGTTGCTAAAGAATAAAAAATGTATAGTGTCCTGTATTGAGAAGATATCACAGGGGCAAGTGATCAGCTCCTCGATTTTATGAAAACCTCTAGGAACTTCTAGGAGCCAGTGTATTGGGTTGAGCCTGTACCTCATCAATAAGAAACAGTGGTGCGAATTGTTAACTGCCACCAGGGAGGGCTCAATTGTTGGACCTGTCTTCAACAGGATACACGTTCTCACTGTGGGTTTCATAAGCTCCCTTTCCTCCCTTTCCACTGCCATAAATGAAGGCAACAATCTATTTACCTCCAGTAAGTCCCCTTTCCTGATTACTTCAGGAATATTAAATAGCCCTGTATGGCCGACTTTATCCATCATACTTTTGACATATCTGTGCCACGGAATATGAAGTACGCCCTCCAACATCCTGCAGTCATTTAGCACTAACTGGTTTAGCACCAGTGCCGAATTCATTCACATTCTGAGCCATCACATTATCAGAGCTAGTGCTATCAAGTCTGAAAGATAAACTGCGCCCAATTTTTCATGGACCACAAAGGAAGGTGTGCTTGTGGGGACCACAAGGAGACTTCTCAAAAACGAATTTTCTATTATTTGGAGCTCTCTGCCCTCTTTGTAACCCCGCACATTACTACCATAACTTGCCTTGGGGATACATTTTTCTTGGTAGACCTTTACCAGGGCCTGCTCTGGCTTTGCTCCTAATGTCCTTGTGAAATGTGTGGTCGCTAGCACTGCTCTCAGTAGGGTATTCGTTTTCAGAGTCTTCTGAGGGAGCGAGGATCACCGCTTGTCGAAGAGTACACCCAAATATGGAAAGGTAGGGACTCTAGTTAACTCAGCCCCATGTCCATTGATTTTTTTCCTGCCCATCCTTTTTGCCCCATCACCATTGTATGCGACTTTGAGAAGTTAGTTGAGAGGTCCAAAGAGTCCATGAAACCAATAAAGGCATCCAGTAGGCAGGCGCTAAAGGCCCTCTGAGGTCCTGGCTATTAGGACTGCAATGTCTGCATATAATAGTGCTGTGACTGGTGCATTACCGACCCTTGGTGTGTCTGTACAAGCAGCTACAAGAGATGCGCCCCGTTGATTTATATAAAGGGTAAACAGCAGGGGAGCGAGGATGCACCCCTGTCTAACACCCTTTGGCTATTCAGGTGGGCTGATAAACTGCCATTACCACTGTACCTTACTGACGCTGACAGATTAGAGTGAAGATAGTGCAAAACATCACTAGCTCATGCTCTACTCCCAGTTCGTAAGGGCCAGAGCTTATATCTAGTTACTCAGTCAAAGGCTGAAGTGAAATCCATAAAGGCTAGAAACAAACTCCCCCACCTTGGCTATGGAGTATAGACCAACTATTAATTCATGATTTACACACTGGTCCACTGTCCTTCTCCCCGTCTAACACCATATTGGAGTCCAGAAATGTCATTATTGTTGTCAAGTACAGCTGTCATTTTGGCCAACACAACCTTCCTCATGATTTTTACAGTTGAACCAAAAAGGGAGATAGGACGATAACATTGAGGGTCATCCCTCTGACTTTTTTTATAAATGGGTACCGTGATCAATTTAGACTAAGATGGCGGAAATCCTTTTTTGCATGCTGCATTGAAAACTGGTTCCATAATTATTGCGAAAGTTTCAGGTCATACTTGTACAGATCCCCGAGACCCCATCTGGGCCCATTGCTTTTCCCCCTGATGCGGCTAAAATGGCCTCATATACCTCTTATTCACCGAAGTTCAGGGGAGGGTGGTCTTTGCCAGGGCCCGATCTGGTGTTGCTGGCCTCCTCTTCCACTCTACTATAGGCCTTCTAAAAATGTGATATCCATCTATCAAGGGCAATGTTTCAGTCCAGCTTAGTGTTCCCCAAGCCTGTGAAATAAGGTCTATTCACTAATTCCCAAAAGTTTGCACTGTCTCGGAGTGTACTAGACTGCAGTAACTCATGCCAGGCTTGCTTCTTAATTTCTTGTTATGTGTAGCTTTAGCTAACGTATATGCTTTCCTCGATTTTGGTCTCATAAGCAGTCAAGTTATTCTTTC
This sequence comes from Lissotriton helveticus, assembly GCF_964261635.1. Taxonomy (NCBI): domain Eukaryota; kingdom Metazoa; phylum Chordata; class Amphibia; order Caudata; family Salamandridae; genus Lissotriton; species Lissotriton helveticus. The sequence continues at coordinate 884,955,660 of NC_136065.1, read as the reverse complement.
ATTCGTAGACATTCTTTCTTCTGTATCTTCATAGTTATGAAGATCTGAAAAATTCGAAGAAAGTTAAATATAGAATGCCCCCACCCATAGACATGCTGAAAGACAGCGCTTTCCAAAGTTATACAGCGCCAAAGACAACATTTCAAACAACTTCTAAATACAAATCAAATTCAGCATTTACCAATTACAGCTGATAGTGCTGTTCATTGAAACACCAAATGCAGGCTGATAACTAGTACAATAGGTCAAATCTAAAGAATGTTCAAGAATCACTGAAAGAGACAGACAAATAGGCATCATGGTTAGGAAACAAAACCTAAAGACCAAGGAGCCACTTGTGGTTACCTAAGCAAAACACAACTACATGCACTACTTAGGACCTCAGACCTGATATTAGAGATAACATTACAAATGACATCATCCATGACATCACTGGTCACTTTAAATATCATCTCAATATTGAATTCCTCAAATATAGTTTGCACATCTACCACACACACTACACTTACACATTTATATGTTAGATGCCCAAACCATAGCTTGCTGATGGGAAACATCCTTTACAACGAAACTTTTACAACGCAGTGCTATTACAACGCAGGTTTTACAACGAAAACCATTACAACGCATTGCACTGGGGGGCGCTCTTGGATAGGGAATAGATTTAATTTACTATCCAACACCTTCCCTACTATCTACGGGGACTGGAGTTGGAATAGTAAATTCAACTATTCACTATCCAGCACCCCAAAGCGCTATGCGTTGTAACAGCATGCGTTGTAAAAACTGTGTTGTAACAGCATGCGTGGTAAAAGCATGCGTTGTAGTGTCATACATCCCTTGCTGATATATATATTGATATATATATATATATATATATATATATATATATATATATTACCTACTGGCGGTCGCCAGTAGGTATATATAGTTAGGATTTTTTCTCTATGGGTTTTTTGAAAATTCTATGTCTAATAACTTTGGCGTTTGTGGACGGAATTGGCTGAAATTTTCAGGAAAATGGCACATTTTGTTTCTGAGCAGCCCTTGAAAATTTGGGGGGGGTTCGTCCAGTGGGGGCCGAGAAAAAAGGGGGGTCCCAAAACGTGTTTTTAACATTGAGTTTTCCATAGGGCGGTTGGCCTCACTTTTAGCCCGAACGGCTGAATGGATTTGCACGAAACTTGGCAAAATTGTAGGGACTGGTAGCCCGATGTGCCTTTTGTAGGTCTCAATATATGTGCTCCAGTGAATTTTGAGAAATTAACGTTTAAAAAAAGATATATATCTGTAACAGCGGACCGGGCAGCGCTCTGGTTCGCGGACTTTTCGCGCAACGGAGCTTTGTGAAGCGAAGCTGATTGGTTCTCCGGCGTCTGTCAACATTCCAAACAGTCCGTAGCGGCCGCCATCTTGTCTCTCGGTAGGATCGAGAGACAAGAGGAGGCCGAAGCGAAGGGGCAAATGACCATAAGGGGGCATAGTACATTGTCGCTCACCCCCTAGGTTTGATGTGGAGGTTTTAAAAGGGCCCCGCGGGGCAAAAAAAAATAAAAATAATAATAATCGAACAGCTGAATGGATTTGCACGAAACTTGGCAAAATTGTAGGGACTGGTAGCCCGATGTGCCTTTGCTAGATCTCAATATATGTGCTCCAGTGGATTTTGAGAAATTAACGTTCAAAAAAAGGTATATATCTGTAACAGCGCACCGCTTCGCGTACTTTTCGCGTTACGGAGCTTTGCGAAGCGAAGCTGATTGGCTCTCCGGTGTCTGTAAACATTCCAAACAGTCCGTAGCGGCCGCCATCTTGTCTCTCGGTAGGATCGAACAGCTGAATGGATTTGCACGAAACTTGGCAAAATTGTAGGGACTGGTAGCCCGATGTGCCTTTGCTAGGTCTCAATATATGTGCTTCAGTGCATTTTGAGAAATTAACGTTCAGAAACAAGATATATATCTGTAACAGCGCTCCGCTTCGCGGAGATAAAATTATATGTGTATTACCTAGCTGTTGCTAACACCAGTTAGCGACGGCTAGTAGAAGATAGCGACCATCTTGGGCCCCACTTTGCATGTGAGTGATATTTATCACTAATGACATGCAAAGTGGGCATGCCAAGATGTTAGCGACTGGAAACAGTCGCTAACATCGCTATCTCCTATTATCAACTTTTGGAAATATTCGAGATAAGGGCGAATATCTCTAAAAGCTACCACCTGCCCTGAGCAGTTCTTAGCCATGTTATCCAATGGGAGGTGGATAACATGGCTAAGAGCATTAGCTCGGTAATGCATGAATATCGCTGAGTTTTCAGCGATATTAATGCATTGCGGTCGTTTTTTATCGTATTTCCGATAAACCTTGATAATAGCAAGGTTTATCTGCGATAATTTCTGACGGTAAAAAAATCGTTGCTAAGCATCGTTAGGGATAAATATCGCTTAACTTTGGTAATATGCCCCAACGTCTGTTAACGTTCGATTCGAAGGAAATCAGGAAGTGTTGAAAAACATTGTCTGCGCCATCTTGTCTTTTTTCAAATGCCACACTTTTGTCGTGCACGGCAGCCATTTTAGATGCCTTGACCAGACCCACTCTGTGCACGCTGTCGATCCTTAGCATGGCTCCCCACCCTCGCAAACATCTCCCCCAGGCAGTGGTCACCCCCGCTCTCTGTCTTATGCATGGGTAATAAACCTCCCCCATCTGCGCTGCTGTTCCCTGAGAATCACACCCTGTGCCCGCCCGACACCTCCCTTTCGCCCTATTCACTACCGCACCCTCTGACACTCCTTTTCCTCTGTGTCCGATTGTCCAGGCTGGTCCTAGGGTATCAGCTAGCCCTGCAGATGTAGTTTATGGCCACAGCTGTAAAGAATCACCCCTCTTCAAAGGAGTTATAGTAGATCAAGGCCCACACTCGATGAGATTCGTCACAGCAGAAGCGTTGCTATTATCTGAAAACCATCCTGTATTGTGATTGGGGAGGGGACCGAGCCTGAAGCGGAAGATTCCAGGGATGACTGTTTGTACATCAAAGTTTTTACAATTATGTGTCACATTAAAAATATATAGCACTCCGACAAAGTAGTAAGATTATAAAACTTTAATAATTTATAAATATATACAAGAAAACAAAAATAGTAATAACATATAAACATTTTTAGGGAAAAACAACGAAGTAGCGGTCGGCTGTGCGAATAGTCCCAACGCAGCACAACGTCCAGATTTCCGGCGTGGGGCGTCGCGGGGGGTGGGTCATCAGTAGCAAACTGTTGTGCGAATAGTTCCAAGGCAGCAGAACGCGTTGAAATCTAGATGACACGAAAGTGATGTCTAGTAAGTTGCCACCCAGCAAATAACGGCATGGGGCGTCGCGGGGGGTGGGTCATCAGTAGCAAACTGTTGCGCGAATAGTTCCAAGGCAGCAGAACGATGGCACCAAGGTGATGTCCAGTAAGTTGCCGCACTGGTTTTGGTATCCTACAATGCTGCTCCGAATAACGGCGTGGAGCGCCCCGGGGGAGGCGGCGTGAACGGGCCTCTCCAGGTGGAGTGTCATCTGTTGTAGTGGGGCGCCCCTTTACCGTTTCCGTTGCCATTCCGTCCGTTTTTGGTCCACTGTGTCAAAAGCCGCAATTCAGCTGAGTTGCGCCCACTCTTGCGGTGCAGCGATAGGCGGCTGTCACAGGACTCTCAAAATGGCGGCAGGCTGTTTCCTTTTTGGGCCTGGTCCACTGAAATGGCCCTGGGACACCTTGGAAATCGGACGCTTGTCTGCTAGGTCTTGGACCTCATTCTCGAAAGCGTCCCCTCCGCCTTGAGAATTCATCAAAAGTTTTGGGGGCTCCGACTCCTGCAGGCTTCTGGTGGGGAGCGGCTGCCATGATTGCTCGCGGAATGACCACGACTGAGCTACGAGATGGTGGTGCTTTCATGCTGACGCCAGCTTCAGTCTGAAACATCCAGAAACAAGGTGGGGCTTTCATCGTTTGGGGAAAAAAAAAAGTTTTCATCCTATGAAAAGTGTTGTTTTTAGGTCACATGATCAAGCCTTCCATCATTAGGAAACCAAAAGTAAAATGAACCAATGAAAAGTTTTATAAACAAGTCACATGACCTGTTATGCGGCATAGGGTGTAAAATTAGGAGAAAATACGTTGGCACGTGAGGCGGCGTCAGTAGCGGACCGATGTGCGAATAGGCCGAAGGCAACACAACGCGCCAAGATCTGGATGGCACCGAGGTGGTGTCCAGCAAGTTGCAGCACTGGTGTGGCCATCCTACAATGCTGAAAGTCGGCGTGGGGCGCCCCGTTGGCCTGTGAGTTTGCGTCAGTAGCGGACCGATGTGCGAATAGGCCGAAGGCAGCACAACGCGCCAAGATCCGGATGGCACCGAGGTGGTGTCTAGTAAGTTGTCGCACTGGTGTGGCCATCCAACAATGCTGAAAGTCGGCGTGGGGCGCCCCGTTGGCCTGTGAGTTTGCGTCAGTAGCGGACCGATGTGCGAATAGGCCGAAGGCAGCACAACGCGCCAAGATCCGGATGGCACCGAGGTGGTGTCTAGTAAGTTGCCGCACTGGTGTGGCCATCCTACAATGCTGAAAGTCGGCGTGGGGCGCCCCGTTGGCCTGTGAGTTTGCGTCAGTAGCGGACCGATGTGCGAATAGGTCGAAGGCAGCACAACGCGCCAAGATCCGGATGGCACCGAGGTGGTGTCTAGTAAGTTGTCGCACTTCTGTGGCCATCCTACAATGTTGAAAGTCGGCGTGGGGCGCCCCGTTGGCCTGTGAGATGGCGTCAGTAGCGGACCGATGTGCGAATGGGGCCAAAGGCAGCGCAACAATATTTTCTGATTTGAAGACACCACAAGGCGCTGAGATGCCAAGATCCGGATGGCACCGAGGTGGTGTCTAGCAAGTTGTGGCACTGGTGTGGCCATCGTACAATGGTAAAAGTCGGCGTGGGGCGCCCTGTTGGCCTGTGAGATGGTGTCAGTAGCGGACTGATGTGTGAATGGGGCCAAAGGCAGCGCAACAATATTTTCTACTATATTTTCGGAGTAGAAGACACCACAAGGCGCTGAGATGCCAAGATCCGGATGGCACCGAGGTGATGTGTAAGTTGCGGACGGATGTGCGAATGGGGCCAAAGGCAGCTCAACAATATTTTCTGAAGAGAATACACCACAAGGCGCTGAGATGCCAAGATCCGGATGGCACCGAGGTGATGTCTAAGTTGCGGACCGATGTGCGAATGGGGCCAAAGGTAGCGTAACAAGATTTTCTGTATGGAAGATACCACTAGGCGTTGAGATGCCAAGATTCGGATGGCACCGAGGTGATGTCTAGGAAGTTGTGCCACTGGTGTGGCCATCGTACAATGGTAAAAGTCGGCGTGGGGCGCCCTATTGGCCTGTGAGATGGTGTCAGTAGCGGACTGATGTGCGAATGGGGCCAAAGGCAGCGCAACAATATTTTCTGACTGACACCACAAGGCGCTGAGATGCCAAGATCCGGATGGCATCGAGGTGATGTCTAAGTTGCGGACTGATGTGCGAATGGGGCCAAAGGCAGCGTAACAATATTTTCTGTATGGAAGATACCACTAGGCGTTGAGATGCCAAGATTCGGATGGCACCGAGGTGATGTCTAGCAAGTTGGTGTGGTCATCCTACAATGCTGAAACTCGGCGTGGGTCACCCCATTAGCCTGTGAGATGGCGTCAGTAGCGGACCGATGTGCGAATAGGCCGAAGGCAGCACAACGCGCCAAGATCCGGATGTCACCGTGGTGGTTTCATAGTTGAGAGGCACTTCATCTGCAGTGGGGCGCCGAGATCCGGATGGCACCGAGGTGATGTCTAGCAAGTTGCTGTACTTGTGTGGTCATCCTACAATGCTGAAACTCGGCGTGGGTCGCCCCATTAGCCTGTGAGATAGCTGTTCTTTGGATTTGGGCCTGGTCCACTAAAATGGCCCTGGGACACCTAAGAACTCGAACGCTCGATTTTTTTTTCCTTTCCTGTACATGCAAAAAAAGGTAAATGCCCGGTATGTTACACGCTTCATCTGCCACGATGAACTCTCCAGAGGAACCGAAAAAATATATAGTTGTGGTAACTATACCATGCATCGTCATATGGAGAGGTGGCACCAATTAATTATAGTGCTGCATAAAAGAGAGATTTGGAGGAGAACCCCTGACCTGCTAGTACATTCATCAAAGAAGTGGCACTGAGAGCTTCAGAGGCAAGGGAAACGGTCCCAAATATTTAGAAGAACTTTGGAAAGATTAAAATGACATGTTTAGATTGTGGTAAATTAATTTCATGTGGGCAGATGAGTGTTACTCTAATAAATACAGCATATGAACATCATCATAGTCGATGGTTGGTAGAGACATTTTGACTATATCCTGGACCTGCCCGTCCTCGCCCAAAATGGCGCCGGAATAAATGGGACTCGTAACTCCTTGTTGTGTACTGGTTGCAGAACCTTGAAATCACGAGATACGTATGCAGTTTTGAAGCACATGGCGGGCGGGGACGAGAATTGATTGAATATTTCGACATCCCTATTGATATTAAGTTCTGATGTGTTATTGATTACTGTACTGTTGAAAATTCGAATTAACGTCACCCATGGTACTTGCCCGCAAATGTATATCTAGATAATTTTATTGTAACTGGCCCTGTCGTATTTTAATTATAAAATGTACGTCCACCGATTCCGTAACTGTTAGACACCTTAGTTTTTGCAACCTAATGGCCCGCCCGTTACGTTCCTCTACAGTGTAAATGTCTATTCATCATATACGATTACAGTTTGCTCCGTGGCAGGCCCACGTGGTTATAGGCTCGTATTTGTATAATGAAATTTTCACAATAAAGGTTTTTAAAAGAAAACATGGTAGTAGTGTATACATTGGTAAAGTTTTTAATAATAGTCACTGTTTTAGAATCATTAAAAGGCAAGTGAAATAAAGCAGACCAATTACATGAAGGGTAAAAGGTATAATACGAAGGAACGCAGTAAAGATAAATGGTCAAGGGCTGTTGTGTTTTCTATTCCTGCAACATAAAGTGATCGATAAGAATCTCATATTCAGGCGTATCGGCGACTAAGACAGCAGGTCGACCCTCTTTTGTTCAACGGCTCCGTCATGGGACGAAGAAACGCTCTTTTTCTCGAAAAAAGAATATATTTTACTTGCAGGACAGTTGTAAAATTTCCGGGAAAGTACATTAGCCTGGAACATTATAACATATATTTAAGAGAAAATAATGTTCGGAAGTAATTAAAAGCGTAATTTTTAGGTGATATGACCAAGGCTTTCATCATTAGAATAAGAAAAGTAAAATGAACCAATGAAAAGTTTTATTAACAAGTCACATGACTTGTTATGCTTACGTTACGCGCTGCGCGCCCCGGATGACTTCCGGATGCGCTAACGCGGCGCGTCATATGACGCATTACGCGACAACGCAGGTCCAGAATATAGTCAAAATGTCTCCACCAACCAGCGGTCGAAACACAACCCCTTTCAGCAGGCTAAATAGTTCTGTTAAATGACAACAGAAAGGACAGGCAACAAGAACCATCAGTCAAAGAGGGGAGGGCTAGTTCTTCTCTACCGGGTTACATTGGGGCGCTACCGGAACTGATCGAATTGGTAGTCTACAGTGTTTCTGGATGTTTCAGACCGAAGCTGGGGTTAGCATGAGAGCAGCACTATTTCGTAGCTCCGTTGTGGCCATTCCGCAACCAATCATGGCAGCCGCTCTTTATCGTTATTTTGGGCGGGGTGGGTGGCGGAGCCGAGCTGTTTTGCAGCCATCATTGTGTGGAGTTCAGTTCATCTCACTAGTTTTGTATTTGTCATGAGGGGTTGTTCCTAATGTTTCTATTTTAGCGAGGTCAAAAAGAGATCCCATTAGTGGCCTACTGATTTTGCTCGATTCCTTTTCTTTTTTTTTACACGATTTTTCGTTATCTGCAAAGACTAAACAGAGTATTGCGACTCTGTGTTTGTTTGTAAATAGAGAATGAACCAAAGAGAACTAATTCTAAAACAGCAAATACTTGGATAACAATCAATCAAATGGAGAGAGAAGCAGGCACGACGGATTACAACGGGGGCAAAGGCCTGCGTTAACTACCTTTCACTATCTGCAAAGAGAGAGTACTCCTAATAGAAATGAGGGGGGGGGGCACCATTCAAAGCAGATCAGTGTGCATAAACACGAAAATGTTTTCACTTACCACGTACTTGACATTCGACAGCTTATGATATTTGCTATTAAAAAACCATTGAAATTCACTGAAAAAACCATAGGTTATAGACCATATATAGTTAGGAATTAGCATTTACAAAACCTTGAAAATTCACTGAAAAAACCATAGGTTATACACCATATATAGTTAGGAATTAGCATTTAAAAAACCTTATTTTACTCACACAAAACCATTGAAATTCCATATATAGTTAGTTGCACTAACTATATATCGCGCACCCGCAATCCACTGCTGATCATGTCACATATTACATCATTCATGACATGGTCAGTGACATCACTGATGACATCACTGATGACATCTCAAATGACATCACTGATGAGATCACTGATGACATCTCATTTGACATCAATGACCACATCACTGATGATATCATTCATGTGACAATACAATGCATCTCCTCACGTTTTAATATAACCTCTGTTTCACCCAGTGTTAAATACAGAGTATAATTTTTGAAACCATTGACACACCAATACTAGTTACTACATACGTACTCACTGATTCCTACGTCTACACACACATTCACTCATTCACCCATACAATCATTCATACATACAATCACTCATCTTTACAACACTATCATATGCACTCATACACCTATACAGACACTTACACTCTGCCACTCATCCATGGAGTTACTCACACACCTAGTCAGTCCTGTAAAGAATCAATCACACTTCCATTTTCTTGTCTATACAGTTAAACATAGAGCACCTTACATTTTCAAACATATACTAACACATACTTACTTTCTTATACAATCATTGATACAAGTACACATTGATCTGCACAGAGTCACACACCTCCCAGCCAGCCACACACACACTCAGTCTCCTATACAAATACTTGGACAATCAATCAATAACCCATATAGTTAATCATATAGCTACTGATCAACACATGCAGCAGTTTACAGAACAACAGACATAATGATGCACAAATTAAGACAGTTTACTCACTAACCCATGCACTCAGTGAGACACATTTAATCACTCACTCATACATTCAGTCATGCACCTACTAAATCCTTCGTCCAGACACTTATACATCTACTCATTCTTCAATATGTAAAACATATTTAAACTTTACAGAAACACACAGTCACTGGATGATGTCATCAGTGATCTCATCAGTGATGTCATTTGAGATGTCATCAGTGATGTCATCAGTGATGTCATTTGAGATGTCATCAGTGATGTCATTTGAGATGTCATCAGTGATGTCATCAGTGATGTCACTGACCATGTCATGAATGATGTAATATGTGACATGATCAGCAGTGGATTGCGGGTGCGCGATATATAGTTAGTGCAACTAACTATATATGGAATTTCAATGGTTTTGTGTGAGTAAAATAAGGTTTTTTAAATGCTAATTCCTAACTATATATGGTGTATAACCTATGGTTTTTTCAGTGAATATATATATATACAGATGTACAGAGTATAGTATTCTTTTTTTTACCATTGTTGAGTGTGGGGAGGGGCCATGACTCATGAGATTCACATATGGGTGTTATGTAATGGCATTTTCTCTGTGCATTTGATTTAACAAAGGGGTATGTCACAGAAACTAGGATGCAAGGAGTTAAATTTGTGCAGTATGGTAAAATTACACTGAAAAGTCATCATCAACATTTGCAAAGTTGTTTCCATTTGTAAGGCAGTAAAACCTTTTGCTGAACTGTGGTAATAAACAAGATAGTGACCTCCACATTTCACTTTAGTCATAAATGTGTAGAGATTCATCAACTTTCGAAGAAAAAAGGGAGTCCCAAATTGCGCTTTTGCCCTAATTCATTTTCCATAGACTTTGAACTCATGCTTAAAGGGCAAACGCCCAATTGGATTTACATGAAAGGTGGCAGGATAATAGATTATTGTAAGCAGATGCTCCTTTTTGGTAGTACAGCTAAGTAGGGTAAATATTTGTTTACGTTTTTTATATATATATATATATATATATATATATATATATATATATATGTATATATATGTATATATATATATATATATATATATACATTTATGAATGGAACTATAGTATTTCACTACAGTTCACTGCGAAATTCTATGAAGATAATTTACATAAGCAATGCAGCAAATGTATTACACTCACATTGACTTCTTTACTGTAAACAACACCACACGGAAATGACTCCATGCCCTGTTTAGAAATGGACAGATCAATATACATGAGTTCTTCAGTGCAGTTCTTATTCTATTTTTATAGCCTCTGTGTGCTGCACATCCATCCCATAAAAGGTTACCGATACAAAACATCTACCAGCCTCTGCAAACATTTTTTATTTGACAAACGGTGAAGGTACAGGAGGATTCACTCTCAAGGACAAAACACAGTCACATTATCTTTAGAGTGGCCTATTGGGTGCACATTTACATTAGCACAGTGAAAGGAATATGGTTCAAATTAGAGATGTAAAAATCTACCAAACTTAAACTGATGCTTGGAGCACCGTGGCAGGCAGTACGAAGGTCATTTAAAACCAGACACATCTGAAACCAAGCATTGCCAAATAACAATAACCGGTGAGTTTGAGGGGTGAGGAGCCGGGAGTAAGAAGGTTCACATGTACCAATCGGTGCATATATGTAAGCACTCAATTACAGTACAGTCAATTCTACTGTGAATCAATAGTTTTCACTGAAGGTCCAGGAGCCAGTTTGAAACTGCTTATATCAGTGTAAGAAGACATTTTGGTATCATCACTCAATGCTCAATTTGATAAGGAGACTTTTTGTGTAAATAGCACAAATTTCAGGACAATTTCACGACAGGCTTTTTTTTACGTGGACATTGTTTCATTAAAAAGCAGACAATGGGGGAAGAGACACCAGTCACCCCTCTCTCCCTGATAACGGCGTAGCAATTGACACTTCATGACAACCCAATACCATCACAGGAAGTGATGCCATATCACCCTTGACCTTCAACTTGTCACAGGATGTGACGTCACTAAATCTATGACAGCTTATATTACACGCAAGATTAATACGGTGAACAGTAAGAAGAATCTTTTAGTTGACGTCTGATATATTAACTAGGGTTCTGCCTGGATTTACCATGGCCCATGGCAAATCATTCATAGTTCATCTTCCACAAATATCACTGACTCAGGTATAGCCCCCATCAGTCCATGAAAGATAACCAACATTTCAGCTGCAGAAGATATCACTGTACATTCTCCTTTATTCCAATGAAATACCAAGGTTTCCTTTTTCAAATTGGCCGCCTAAGATGCATGAGCATTCTATTATGTATTGAATGAGATATATTGCTCAGTAATTCGGACGTTTTTTCCTCATTTTTTAAACACCTGTTATTTTATTCTTTAAATGAATGACTCCGGAGGTTTAAGAAAGTAGTGCTGACCAGAGCTCTTATGGGTAAATGAATGGGTGAACCGACTCTTATAGAAATCCTCTACTCCACTAAGTGCAATAAATTGATAAAATAATATTCCTCCTGATGACCGCTGGTGTTTTCCTGACCAGGAGCTCAGGATATTTCTCAGAATATATGAAACTAAAAATATTTTTCCATTGGTTCCTTTGATTGCCCCTAAAGGGGAATGGTGAGACTACAGTCACAGGCTTCACTGGCGTAGGCCCCCTTCTAAAGTCTGGAAGGGCGTTCTGTGGTACAGACCCAAGCAGGACCGCCATGGCCACACTGAATTGTTCCACACTGATATCTCTCCTTCCCATCTTTCAGAAACAACTGCAGTGGGTGTGCTAGAGACTGATCTCCTCCAAAGATGGAACCTCAGTCTTCCCCCATTTAAAGGCAGATGTGGGCTCTCGGCATATCCTCACATAATTAATTCAGAATCCGCCTCCTCTCTATGAGAGGGTGCCACACCTAATAAACAGCCATGGGCTATTACATTGAACAGACACAAAGCCCAGTGGGGCACACCCCTCTAATCTGCAGTTGGACTATTGGCTATTGAGCATTGTGGAAGGAGACAAGTAACTGTGATGAGTGAGATTATGATATGTCAGTTTGGGCATATTTCTTAAATACGTGAACCATTTAATGACTGTTTCCTTGCAGTGGCAGCTGGTATAAAACAGTGGCGGCGGTAGGTGGGAAAAAAATAAAGTAAAAAATAAAGAAAACTTACCACTGGTCGCGTCACAAGTCGCCGCCTCTCCTCCATCACAGGAGTCACCGGAGCTCTGAGGCTCCCTAAGTCAATGACAATGCTCCAATGCAGCGTTGTGATTGTTCCCCTAAGCCAATCGTAATGCTGCAATGCAGTGTTGTGATTGGTCAGAGCGCTGTGGTTCGGCACTCAGACGGGAACAGGGGGCCTGTGCATGTTCCTCACCAGGCTATGGAATGCAGCGTGGTGGGGAACATATAAAATGCACATGACTGTTTGGCCGGCCCAAACAGTCATGGACACTTTGAGTGTGCTAACCACTCATCCCCTTGGCACCTGCTCTGGCGAGCCCCACCCCTTTCCACACCTAGGGGCGGAAAAATAAAATGAAAATAATGTCTATTGGTATAATTTTATTTTTCTTCTGCACTGCTCTTAAAGTGGGGCACCACCCCGGAATCGCCGCTGTTTCATTAACTGACGAAAGGGTCTCATTTAGAAACTGACTATCAACAGTGTTGAGAGCTGCTAACAGTTCAAACTCTGCAAAGGGTACGAGATCTTCTTGTAAAATCACATCAGAGCACTGTTGGCAGAATCCAGATTTCTAGGACTGGACCTATGATTGCATGTCAGAAAACTGTATATAGAAGTATCAACTAACATAAATATTGTGCCCCAACCTAAATGTCATTTACAAAAATATCATCCAACTGGGTGACGATTTTCTTTTATTACCTCAAATGAGGTAATGCCTTTTAACACAATATTTACGACACAATATTTATGGCAGATAATATTCTGAAAATACCCTGGAAGAACACTTTATGTAACAGTGCTAAACAAGATGATATTTCATTACCTTTTTCAGAAAGGGAGTTAGCCGATAGCTCTTCAGTGTCAAGGTTGGATTTCTTTGGAAAGAGTATGATTTGGCATACCAAGGAAAAACGGAATATGCTGGTTAGAATGTATGCTATGACTGTTGATCTTTTAATGCAGAGTGTGTCAACTTTAAACAATGTCTTGCTTTTGCTGTTGGCACATGTGGTAAATGTAAGAATGATCTATTTCAACTGTCTGAGAGCTAATATTTTTTGGGAGGTAAGTCCCTGTATGCATAATAACATGCAAGGTCATTAAAGGTAAATTAGTTCTGTGTCAGAATATCATAGTCAGGAATCTCATCTGACATAAATATTGTGTCAAAAATATTGTTTACAAAGAAATTATCCCATTGGGTGTAGATTCTTATAAGCTAACCCCAATGGGATGACATTTCTATAAAGAATATTTCTCAATCAATCAATCAGTCAGTATTCTTGTAAAGCACGGCAACTCACCCGTAAGGGTCTCAAGGTAATGAGGGGGTGGGGGGGTCTGCTGTTCGGTCAAGAGCCAGGTCTTGCTCTCCTTCCTGAATTAAGGCAGAGATGGAGATTGCCTGAGATGCAGAGGTAGGGAGTTCCAGATCTTTTTTAAGGGCATTTTATTTATATCAGAAATCATTCTTACTATGATATTCTCGTACCATATTATTGAAAGAGTTCAATTGTAATAGTGTTGCCAGACCAGGATAGTCAACACTGAACTCTTGTATTCATTACACAGCAGAGAAAGACTACCAGCACTGTGGATCCATTACAGACCTGACAAGAATTGACTGCTTGCCTACAAATGAGTCCACTCTCAAGTGTAATCCCTACAGAATATATTCACTTTTATTATTTGAAATGTTTGATTGGTAGGCAATGAATATCTTTCATTTTACTGCATTAATTCACTATTATCTTTCTGGTTCAGGTTCTAAACAGAAATTCAAGAAATCAATTGTAGTGCTACATTAAATGGGTAACAGTAGGATTAGGGTCATGTTTTGCATGTGGCAGATCCTTCTGAGCACCACTAAATTTACAAAATGCTGTGCTCACCCAATTTTCTCTACCTTTCTGTTTCTCTCTGCAGCTGTTTCTGTATAGCAGTGTATTCTATCTTTTACAGCAATGTTAAATTCAAATCAACTATATTTCAAGTGCCATAGACACACATAAAAACTACAAAACTGAATATAACAAGGCAATTGAAATAACAATGAATTGGGTCAACGGAATGCTGATTTAAATAAACACCTACTGCAAAACATGCAAATGAATTGGAAAACATTAGTAAAAAGGACAAGGCAACACAACCCGTTTTAAAATTGGACTTTCTCAATATTGGTAATAAAAATCACCTAGTAAAATTGTTATGGATGTATGACATTACAACGCATGCTTTTACATCGCATGCCTTTACAACACGGTATTTACAACGAATACCTTTACAACGCATAATGCTTTTGGGCGCTGGATAGTGAATAGTTTAATTTACTATTCCAACTCCAGTCCCCGTGGATAGTAGGGAAGGTGTTGGATAGTACATTAAACCTATTCCTATCCTAGAGCGCCCCCCAGCGCAATGCGTTGTAATGGTTTGCGTTGTAAAAGTTGCGTCGTAAAGGCACTGTGTGGTAAAAGTTGCGTTGTAAAGGTTGTTCACCATCTGTAGAAATGAATAGGCCCAAGGAAAAATAAAATACATTTTGTACAGTGCCCGACCTAAAACAAAAGAGTTAGGCATGTTCCTAGTGCTCCATTGGTCCAATGATAAGTAAGGTTCCAGGCCATTGCAGGACAGTAGCATAAAATATTGTCTGATGGTTGGCTTTTGCAGTTCCAGTTCTTCCCTGCTGAGATGTAGGTAGTCAAGAAAGTGCTTTTAACCAACGTTTTATCTTTTTTTTCGTATTTGAAGAGGGATCATCAAACAGCAAAAGACAGCCAAGCTTTGTTACATGTTTTTTCGCACTCAACAGCCCAAGAGATGGTCAGACCTTTTCAGAGGTTAAATAGTCCGAGTTGATAGAATGATTTAAAGCGGCATGTGCATTCAGTCAAACAGAAATCCATGACTTTAGCAGTGCTGGCATGATGAAATCCTCAAGATATTACGATCCAAGCCCCATTGACACACATAATGCTAAGTACAGGAAGGCACAACACACATTGAACGCGCCTAAAATATTCTTTGAATTTGCCCACTTCCATATTCCATTAAAAGTCACTCTACCTAAAATCTTCGCAAAAGATTCAATAAGTGAGATTGGCCTATAACAACATGGTTCGAGTCTATTGACTTGTTTAAACGTCGGAACCAGATTGAGGGAAAACTTTTATTATCACATTTGTCAAAAATATTTGTTAACAACACAATTAAAATTTTCAAATTGCATTAAAAAATATCCCAAGGAACCATGTCAGGTCCAAGGGCTTTGCTAGAAGAGCTTTGGCAAATAGCAAACACATTCTCGTTAAAATCGAAGTTGACTTTATGATCTACATCTATACTGTTTAACCTCATCGCTGCTTGAGAGTTTCCCCTGCTGTGCTGGACAGCAATAAAAAGGGGTGTGGTCATGACGAGCTCATCTCGTCATAAGCACATGAGCACTGTGCTGCATGACGAGCTGAGCTCGTCATGAGCATGGAAGGGGTTAAGATGTCCAGGGTGCAAGAAACATTATCATTATATCTGTTGATCATCTGAAAATGGGATACTCATTGTGAATCCTGAATATGAGTACTAATTAAATTAATTGAAATTAAATTGTATATAGTTCACTACTGCCTGAAGGCATCTAGGAGGTGCCAGCTATGGAAACGAAGAAACCCAAAGATGCAGAGAGTTTTATTCAGCACCTAACAGATTACTTGAGGTTTTCATGGCTTTCCTGAAAGAAAAAAGACTTGAACATGTCTTCAGTCGAAGTGAGGGAGTTCCATCGCTTCAACAAAACCTCTGCAAGACTCGTAGTCCAGTTTCGAAACCACTAAAGTGGTGACACCAACTTCTGCAGATCTTGCGGAATAAGCGGAATAATCTTCCTCAAGATATTGAGAACAAAAAAGATAAATAGGTCACGGCATTTAATATAACCATCTCCCAAAATATTTTGGGGGATATAACTAGCTAAAGCCATAATAAGCTGATCCCAGTGAATGTTTTTTCCCTTTTTTAAAGCAGTGATATAAATCCTTCTAAAAACTAAAATCCCTTCACCATACCTGGGTTTCCTAGCCACTCCTTCAGATATGTGCCTGTTGGCGAATGAACTAGAGGTTTCAAACCATTCTGAAGAAAGTTCACAAGTCCTAACTCGATGTTTCTGCAAAGTATTGTAAATACACCACTGGCCTCTTTTTCAGTAGATTTAAGCAAGCCTAAAATTGAGTTGCAGGTTTGTCATTTTGAAGATGCAGCACCCTCATGATAAGATCACATCTAAAGATTTATTTGCCTTAGTCTAGAGAGAGAAATAGTACAGAGAGAGAGAGAGATAGAAAGAGAGAGAGAGAGAGAGAGAGGGAGAGAGCGCGAGAGAGAAGCTGGATGATCACATAAGTATGTGAGACCACAGTAAAAATGCTAATTCTTTGCATGGCATAGAAGATGATTGAGCTGCACGTATGCTGATCTAAACTCTTGTTCATTTTGTTTCAACCAAGTTCACTCTAGATTAAGGAAACACTCAATACCTAATGCATTCCTCATCTAGTTAGTCTACAAAATATTTGCTTCTGTGTCAAATATTCATGAAGAGATTGTTCTGCCCCTTTTTGATAATGTTGGAAGCTGATTATAATCATGCATAATGCTGGAGACATTTGCCTAATTTTACATTGATTGAAAGTGTTAATCACAGTTTTTCAAAAACATTCTCTAACATGAAGCAAAAGCAAAGCAGTTCATTGCAATACGTTATGATGAATATTTGGAGGGTAGATTTTGTTATTTAACTGTAATGTTCTTTCAAATTGCTTTCCAGAGAACAGAAATGTGGGAACCTTCCAAACATAAAAGAATATATTCAATACCACCAGATGAGGAAGAACTTTTAAAGATTTTTTTATAGTGACCATCGGATAGCTCAATAGGTTTTCCAGAGAAAACAGTTTATGATACATTCTGTTTTCCCTTCATCACGTAGGGCATTTTTCTGAGTTAGGTTGATAGATTACTGCATCACACACGTGACAGATAATCCACCTTATTGCAAGCACCATGGATAAAATGTATTTGTATTAAGGTAGACGGGATATCCCTCACTTTTGTTACAGAGTAACCTGTCCAACAAACTCTAAATCTTGACCTTCAATTTGCATTTTGCTGCCCTTAAATTTGCAATTTTTGTTATAGAAACTGCATTCTACAGGGGTGATAAGAAATACATTTAGCACTTGTTATCATCACTTGAATAATCGCACAGAAATTTTCTACTGAGCTGGTCATATTTTGTTCCACTTAATTCTGGCTGTTTGAGAAATTCCTGTTTACAGATTTGTAGAAGGGTAGATGTGAGGGAAACCTTAACGCATCAACCAGCAAACGCAGTCTAACCTGTCAACTCTATAAATTCCGATTTCATTCGCCATATTATTTGCAGACTCTTCTGGCACCTGGAAACCATGTTGGAAACTGTGCAAACCTCCATGTGTACGTTTGTCTGTCTGTACAGCACTGTCACTTGCTGGAACAGAAGGAAAGGAGGGATATTAACAATACTCTGACAATTTAGAAGAAACACTGCAGCAAAGAAATAGGAAAAAGAGTGCAGGGCACAATATTGTTTTCTACAAATGTAGCTGCTATTCAGACACCTGTGCCATCTCCTCTTGCTTTGGAGCATTCTCCTGCCTTTGCTGCCACCTTAAATCACTTTGTTTTTTTTGATTTGGCAATCTCTCAGCTAGATCAGAGAAAGCTACATGGGATCTCCAGACAGGCAGCATTCCTGGCTTAATGAGGCTGACAATCCTGTGACTAGGTGATTGTTTGGTCTTATTACCACATAGCACCAGTATTGTTGACTTTACTTCCTGCTATGAAAGAGTGATTGCAGCTCAAAAATCTGCATAGTGCTAGTTGGCCACTCAGCAGACTATCCTGTCACTGTGGTCTAGCTCTCCCACCCAACCCAAAGCCTGAGGTCAGCCACACACAAACTCTTCCACATGCACCCCACTGGATATAAGCTCAACCTTTTTTAGAACACTCTTCTATAAATCTACAAAATTCATGAAGACCTTCCTGAGCCATCAATGCAACACCTCTTCTACAACATCTAAGGGTTAGATGAGGCATCTTCTCAGTTGTCTTTTATTTAATAGTGAGTTTCTCGGCTCCCTCACCCAAGCCTTCAAAGACTTGATAAAGACTTCAGGTTTGCTCCACGACTTGCTGGATATAAACAGAGTAAAGCTTAGAGCTCTCCTCTAAAGAAGCCAATGCAAACGCTATCAGAAATGATCGTTCTATAGAGTATGAATTATTCAAGACTTCATAATGATACTGTCTGATACCACATGCTCTTTCAGCTGTTTTATTTGCACTCCCTGATTTGTAATTCCCTAAAGCATGTAGTAAAGGCCATAGTTTGGTACAACGATATTACATTAGAACATAAAGAAATAATTACCAGAAATTATGTATTTTTGAATCCTGGACCGCTATTGAGCATGCATGCATGGGTGACCGATGGATGAATAGATTGGTGTACGGACAGACAGAATGACAAATGAACAGATACATGGGTGGGTGGGTGTGTGAGTAGATGGATGCATATATTGGTGGACAAAGTACAGTTGCAGGGAGATACGGGTGAAATGATGGACAGATGGGCAGAACGACAGCTAGATATGCGTATTGTTTATCAATAGTTAAATGTATCAGACATGGACAATTTTTAAAGGAAAAGCCACTGATGTAAACGTAGTAGCTGCACGGTATAAGACTTTATATTAGATTTATTAATAATTGATTACATCTACATCAGCTTCCATTATCCACAGTGTCATCTCAGGACATCGCCGTGAAGCTAGGGTTTCCTCAAGTGCCCTGATGTCCTTCCTTCATCTCATGAATAAATTACGCCAGAGCAGAAATAAAAGTGTCACCCTAGAACTCTATATGCACATCTGCTTCCATCAACACTAGCATATTAGACTTATATAGACTTTTGCACTTAGGCAACTTATTTTTGCTTCTTCCTAATCTTACATCTGGAGCATTCCATATCTTTGTAAGTTAATTACCTGTAAAATATTTTTGTTTGCAGCTGCAAGGCTAAATATGGTTATGGAAAGTAGCAAGAGAGGTAAATGAGCAAAAACACTGTATTGCATTGCATGTCATTAAAAACCGAAATAAAAGGGGTAATATTACAACTCGTACATTTTTTCAACTTGAAAGTTTGTTCCAGAGTACATTAAAATCTCAATTTCCCAAATAGAACAGGAATAAACTTGACGAATGGTTTATCTTCCTGCTAAACAAGTTGTTACTATGTATAGCAAGAGCAAAGAATATAAACAATATTTACAAGTTTTGTTCGGTTTTATAGCCGTGGAAAGTAAACTTTGAAATTTAAAAAAAAGTCAAAAAAAATCATTAAGTAATGCATTCTTGAAAAATAAAAAAAATTCTTTATTATTGAAAGGTCTGTGTAAAAAAAGTAAAATTAATAACAGTTTAAAGAACACGGGCATATTAGGAGGGAACAATAAACGGCAACCATAACGTTTTGGGCATTATGATCATGATGAAGTCAACAGGAATATGATGTTAGATTCATGACCAAGCAACCTTGATCGAGAGATCCGTTATCACCAGGAAATTGTGCTTCTGTTCTAGCCAATTAATTACCACACTAGGTAATATAGTCAGGTCTTTTTTCCTAAAATAGGTGTAAATTAACTCTGTTGGGTTCTCTTAAATAAATCTGCAGGGCAACTAACAACATTTGAAGAATTTAGTTGAATGCAGAAATAGACCATCAGGATTCCACAAATGTATTTCTTCACCTTTTCTTCTCCCTTTTGTTTACAGTGGGTTCATGTATATCTGTGTGTCTTACACTGATGACCTGTTTGGCACGTGGCCGAATTTGACATCCTTCGCAATATTTAAAGTGATGCCCCAATTCAGGGCTTTTGCCACTGGATAGTGGAAACTTGGCACATTCCCTTTAGGACACTAGGATCTGCGAATATGGGCTTCAGACAACCTCTGAGCATTTTGGTGCCATGCTACATGCTGTTTTCTTTCATGCAGCATCGGAATATAGGTTCAGACAAAAACGTAAAATTCTGAAGCCTTTTCTGTCTCCAAACAAACATTATAGGTTAAGTTGTCACGCGCGCTTGTGATAAAATGGCAATGGTTCGTGATTATCATTCTATGGTAGTAACCAACCGGTACATGTACATTTTGGAACTACAAAAAAGTCCAGAAGGATAACATGAAGTAGAGCATCCTAATTTAAAACACTTGATTCTAACGACATTTAGCATTCCTCCGTGGTTCTTGACTTCACTGTATTGAATAAGGAGTTTACAGATGAGTGAACCACCATGGGATTCATGGTTCAGTTAACGAAGTGTTCAGTCCATTTGTAGACAGTCCACACATGAATAACCTGATGGAGAAGGACCTTTGCCCCCATGCTATACATCCAAACAAGATGGTTTGGGTCACATACTGGATCTGGCCTTCCTAGGTTATTACAATATAATCTGCACAGATCTTTCCCAGTACTACCACAACTACTCATGTTTGTCCACATATAAGCAGACAGATTTCCGCAATTCCCATTAAAAATGGTGCTCATAAAGCTTGGCAAGCGGTCCTTATGCTGGCCCTCAACAGTACAAATGGCAATATGTTATGTGTTATAGCTGATTCACAAGGCCTGCTGGGCCAAAGTATCCAAATCCCTTGGCAAATGACACAACATACCATACCCTCATTTAACATATAAACCAAATCGCATGGTAAGCAGCCGCGGCCGGTAGTGAGAGTACCGGGTGGGCGGTGACGTGGGGAGGGGGAGGGGCAGGGTGGGGGGTAGTAATGTATGGATTACGAAGTTTAACAGGTAAGTAAACATATAAATTAATAAAACGAATTTCGTTGTTCGCGCTGTATCACCAAATGCGATGCAGTACACGCAACGAAATTCGTTTTATTTATATGTTTACTTACCTGTTAAACTCTGTAATCCATACATTACTACCCATCACCCTGTCCCTCCCCCTCCCCAAGTCACCGCCCGGCCAGTACTCCTACTACCGGCTGCGGCTGATGGTAAGTTCAAAATACAGGACCAGCACTATCCAATCGAAATTGCCATGGAAGGAGAACCCTAACAATACTAACAATACTAGGTACGAAATTAACTTTGTTAGGCCCTATAGATCACAGTGTTCGGAAGAATGGTCACTTCATTGCTGCTCATGCCACCCTTTCTCTGAAGCAGCTGTAGGCAGGAAAATTATGCATAAAAAGTTCAACAACCAAATAAATAAATTAACAAATATTTTATGCATTCATGGGGAGAAAAACTCTATTTAGAAAAATATATAATTCGTTTGCCTAGCTAAGTTTTTAAAGTATCCCATGAACCATGTGCTTTGCATAGGTGTAATGTCAGTACAGCAAGTTCGTAGAAATTCATGATTCCTGCCTATGTTTCTGAATATGTGTCCTACTAATTTCTTCAATATACACCAAATGATATACTTTGCTCCGATCATAAGGGCTCTTTAGTGGGTTTTGATTTCTTCTAAGTAATGGGAGGCCCCCTATTTAGTTTCAGGGGACTTTTTAGCACATGTTGGTATCTCAATAAATATCAGCATTACTAAAAAGCTGGATCCTGCAACTTCCAATTAAGTATCATAACAGCATCACTTCTTATGTTTACTAAATTCAGAACATATTTTAAAAATTCGGATATCTATCGCCTAATGTATGGAAATAATTAATCAGATGCTTTCAGTAATTGTATATTAAATTATTGGTTCCTTGTTGCAATAATTATCTCCAATGTTATCCCAATCCATATATTTGCTGGAGAATATTTCACTTGTTTTTAGAAACACCTTAAGGCATGTAGACTCCAGTGACCAATTAAAGGGGAATGTAAAGCCCTGTTTAAGTCCCACAGCTTCGAATATGATAAAAAAAAATAGTAACAATAAGGCAGATAGGCTTTTAGAGATTGCTATAAATATATGAGACTTTGCATGAGATTTGTGTTGTTGTTGCTGCAGAAAACAAGGATTTAACTATCATAATTGGTGTAAAGCAAATTGATATTATGCCATTGGCAACCAAGAGACTTTGCTGAAGCAAGGTGAATGTATAGTTTGTCATCCAATAGACACTAATCCAAATGATATTTTGGGAACTGTCAAGTTGTAGTGTTCTTGATATATCCACATTCATGAGAAAAGAACTGAAAATGCTCTAGTTCTTACCAAGAGATTGTAGTTTTGGCAAGAGAAGAAACTCGTAATATGCTTTGCGGGACCACGGCAATCCGGCCAAGCATATTGCAGTCAGGAGATTGCGGCAACACTGCTGTGGAGAGGCAATGGCAGTTTGACCACCCTAATGGTAATATGCTGCAGCCCCACGAGCCTCATGGTCAATGGAACGCCAGACTCGTAACAGAGCGCTAATTGTGGCTATTGCTGGCCTAATGATGTTCGGTTCTAATGGTGCACTTCTCTGCATATTCTGACAGTCTTGTTGTTGTCGTCGCTCAGCTAAGTCAATGCATCCATACAATTGTGAACACTTCTGGCTTTACATGTGTATGGATGGAGAAATAATGTTCCTGGCTTAATAGTGCCCATCCTTTCATATGGTGTGAACGCTTGACATAATTGGGATTATCCCTCGCATAAAAGTGATCCTTGTTTAGAGATTAACTACCTTGATATCTTGTGAATATTCTTGGCCTAGATGTGGTTATATGAGGTATATTAGTGGGCCTTGTACAATGCTCCCCTTATTGAAATTCTCGGAGTACAGTCTGTTCCTAGCATAATGGTGAAGGAAATCTATATGGGCGGAATCTGTCCATGTGTGGCAGTAGTACATAAAAATACTATATGATAATGAAAGCTGGTTTTGTTGACCAAATCGGTATTAACTGGTAGTATTTGTGTGGGAATATAACTTAGTGCATGAAAAGCCCAGTCTTTTGTTTGGAGAAATTGAGCTTATTTAACCAAGCTGAAAATGGGCAGGGTGGAACAAATAGCGTAATTAGAATATAAAGGCACAGGAAGATGTCATGTACCATTTTAGAAGCTTACATTCTATATGATACTGCATAGACAGATTCTTAAATTTCTTTAAAAGGGCACTATGATTAAAAATACTGGAGCTGCTTGCCACCATTTGTCTACATTTAACTGTGAGAGAGAAAGCTTTCAGTGGTGTTGGTAATGGGTATGTTCAAGGCTTATGACAATGGAAGAGTATGCTGTCCCTATACTGCAAAGAATGATTGCCTTGGAGTAAACCTATTTTCCCATGCAGGGGTGCTCACCAATGGGATCCATGTATTTAGTTAATTCTTAAGTATATTTTCCCTGTGAAGAGTAGGATCCTAAGCATGGTCTCTAAAGGAGACCAAGCAGGTTTGGGCATTCCTTAAGTTCATACATTCAAAGCTTTTTAAGCTTAATGTAGCTGAGATTGTTGAAGGGCATGGATGGTGACTGCATTTTATTAGTAATCACCTAAGTCACCCCGATCTGCTGGCCTTATTGAAATAATCATTATAATAAAGCAATGCAAGATCATAGTCTCTCCATTTTTACAAACACACAAGTTTCTTTAGAAAGGTAATGCAAAGTAGTTGACAGGAGCACGTAATGATAAACATACCTGTATTTCAAAGTAATTGTTTAATATGTATGTTGTCGATTAAGGTGATCATATAGCATTTGTGTGTTGAACAGAAATTTAGTGTATGGTGTTGTATTGATCTGGGGATGCGCAGTTTGCATGCAGTTCCATTGAGTGCAGGTGATAGTATCTTCAGGATGAACATTGCACAAGCTGGTTTCAGGTAGTCTTGAAAGATGTAGCTTGAATAGGGAGAAGGTAATGGAAGCTTAACCTATAAACTCATTTGCCAAGAAAAAACGCAAGAATTCAAGAGAATAAAAGAAAAACTTTGTTTGGGAGAAATTTAAAATTATTTTGCCCAGCACATTGCTCTGTTTTTGTCAATACAGCAACATGCTGAAAGAAATAAAGAGAATATAGAATAAGTATCTGGTCATTGTAAAAATATTTATAGGAAGGTAGAATTTAATATTCCGTGTATGGTTTTAATTTTTCATTAAGTAATGATGTTTATATGTACATATTTGCATACTTGTGAAAGTATTCTACAATTAAGTTAATTCTTTAGTGAACGATCGGATATACTAAAAGAATGCAAGAACAAAGATTTGTCTTTTTGTTAAGGCTAAAAGAAAAAAAAATGAGTGGGCTGTGGTTTCAGCACTATGTGCATTCTGGCAAGAGGTTTAACAACCTTATGTTGACATCTGGCATGAGCAGGGGGTCATGAGCTCAAATCCCAGAAAAGCTGAATTCGTTTTTAATTTTTCTGTTGTCAATAAATTCAATACCATTACATTTGGTACTATTGCCATGTTTAAATTATTTTCGGTAGCCCACCAGTGTACCAGTTCAGGTAGTCCATGATCTCCACTTCCCAGAGGAGACATCACCCTGCACTTGGAGGGAATCAAGGGGAAGACAATTAACACTCCACTCCAATAGTACCCATGCAGTAGTTTTTCCTATAAAGAAACGCTGCCAGCAACTGATCAAAACACTACAATACAATAACAAGAAAATTAGATATCTGTTGGCCTTTTATTGGCAAACAGAAGCAAATCATGTAAATGGGGTCCTAATATTTTTAGTATTCTTCCTCAAATTAGAAATACGTTTTACTCACTCAATGAATACAATTAAACTAAGAGATATGGAAATGAATGATAAAATAAACATGTTGAGTCAAAGCTATTGCAAAGTTGTTTTACCTTTAAATATGAGATTCCTTTCTGTCTCAGAGTCAATTTCAAACAAATACGTGGGTGATAGCCTCCTTAAGACTATGGAAATTTCTTACTAAATGTGTCCTTTATCTTTCCAAATATTAATTGTTGGGTAAAGATTTAAAGATGAAAAGTATCCATGCGTCACAGGATCAGTGAAAATCATGGGAAACTGATTTTCTGAAATTTCTGTGTTTATTGTTGGTATTATTTTTTTAAAACACTAGTAGTCGAGACCTTCAATTTAATCAGAGACATCTTACTTACAAAATATTTTTGTAGCTGTTTTACTTCTAAACGTTGGAGCATAATTAGGAAAATACGAATTGGGAACATATTGTTTTTTAACATAACATATTTTGCCACCAATTTAACACAGACTCATTTCTGTATTATTATGAGAAAGCTCAGAAAAGGTTAATAGGTGATAAAACAATAATTAATATAAGAACTTATATTATACATAAAAATATTCTCGACTTAAATTTCAAATGAATTACTCAAATATCCGTGTTTGAAAATAATAATAAACCAACAACTGATATTCAGGTAATACTTCTCTTTTGTGTGTTACTTCGATAAACCACTGGTAATTCGAACATTGAAACTTTACTGATATTTTTGGTTTTCAAGCCACAATATGAGCATTTTTTTTATGCCCGTGTTATTTTAGCCTGTATTTCATGTAGTACATCTTTATCTAAAATTTGACATTTCTCTAGAAGTCGGTCTGCATTAAAATGAACATTTCAACCATTACTACATTGACATATTGTAGAATAAACAATGAGCTTGAAATTCACTGTAAGCCTTTAGGACTAACAACCTCTTTTACGTGGCCATTTTTCTTGTCTTCCTGACAACACTAATAAAAAAGCTGTTCTAGTATGATTTCACACCTCTTCTGATCAGTGGGAAGCCAATCAATACTGCTAGACTTCATACACCAACCAGCAAAAAAACAATATAAAAACGCTCCAGCCGAAATGTCTGATGATTTTACAACTTCTGAGCACAGGTAAAATGCTTTCAGCATGCCTGTTTCTCTGAAAGAAATTGGTGGGCAGTGTAAATTGTGGATAAAATTGATGAACTATGCATAACCTAGATACGCCAAAGGCATGGTTCAAAGATTGCTTGGTGCACTACGTTATGAAAACTATCACTGCTGATTAAAGGTTTTATTAGAACATATAAGAACATAAGGTCTGATTTATAGTTTGACAGGGAATTGTTGGTAGAATTAACTGAATAGTCAGATCCCTGGGGCAGGCCTTACATTGATTTAAGTTTTGAGATGGCAGCCCTAGACTGTCAACTATAAAAAGTAGGGGTTCGATAAGGATGTGTGAGTATTATACCCCTTGGTTGCTGTAAACTTTATTAATTGTTTTGATTGTTTGTTTTGATATTTTGTTTAGAAATGCACTATTTTGCTTACGTGTTGTTGTTTATTTAATGTGAGACACACAATGAAAGGTAATTGATATATGTCATTTTTTGTTCCTCTGTCAATGTCAGTTGTATGTACCTTGAAAAGTCTTTTATGAATCACATTGAAATTAAGTATTGACCACAATAATTAAGTTATGTTACCAGAAATGTAAATTATTGTTTTGTTTTAATAGAGGCAGCTTCGGTGTTTGTTGGTTCTTAATACTTAGATAGGAGCCTAACCTTGCTGACATTAAATTGGCCCACCCCTTCCTGTTTTTCAACTTTTCTAGAAAGTGCATTTTCAAAATTGCAGTATAAAATACGACTTTATCATTAGAGAGGATTTTTCATTACAATTCCAAAGACACCAAACATAATCTGGTTACCTGTTCCCGTTTGGAAGATACAACTTGTAAATGTAATAAGGTAATTCCAATATTATTCTATGCGTGAGGTAGGTCTTGCAGTAGGAAAAATACAAATTTAAGGATGTGTAAGACTTAAATGTACATGTCAAATGTTTTAAACACACTGCACCCTGCCCTCTGGTCTGTTCAGGGCCTAACACAAGGGTGACTTATTTTGTATTAAAAAGAAAGGTTTGGGCCTTGTAAATTGTGTCCTTTGCCAGATCGAGTTGGCAGTATAGCAGACCTGAGACATGTTTAAAGGGCTATTTAATTGGGTGGCACAATCAGTGCTGCAGGCTCACTAGTAGCACTTGATTTACAGACCTGGGCAAAGGTAGTGCAATTTACTATGGACTTATATGAAAATGAAATATGCCAATAGCCGTAGTAAAGAGTGCAGAGTCCTAAAAGTCAACCAAAATGGGTTCAGAAAACGGGAGGAGTAAGGTAAAAGTTTGGGGTTGGCATGCAGAAAGGGCCAAGTCTGACAAGTCTCAAAATATAGCAAGAGAGCTGATAACCACACTGCAGCAATCAAACTACAGTGCACCTGTAAGAAATTGGGTTATTTGTTGGGGGAGGTGGCAGCCACACTCAGGCAACAACTACAGTCTTTGTCAAGGTGGGCCATAAAAGTAACTTCATTAACCTGTGTTTAATCCTAAGGTATCTTAGCACAAAGCCGTCAGGCTTAACTGAGAGGCAATGAGTAAAGTACTGATGCAGCACACAAACAGTAGAAAGGTGAGTACACAACACAAGAAGAATTCAAAACTAATTTAGACCAATAGAGTATTCTTCAAAAAATAAAGTGATACTAGAATGACAAAAATCCAATCAGTATAACAGAATATATTGACTATATGGGTTATTGATCCAAACCTAAATATAAGAAGTTCCCATAGTCCAGTCTTGAAGTAACAGGTGCATCAACTACAGTTTTTCTTAAACCCTAAGGAGTAAGAGGGGGACCTTACCGAAGAGTTTTGAGCATGTCAAAGCAAACCCTGGTGACCACCACCAACTGGTCTTAGAAAGTGAGCTTAATATCAAAATGAATTACTAGGTTTTAGCGGGACAAAGTAAGCCTATTGTCATTAGGGTAAGACAGGATATTAAAACTAAAATCTCGGCCTAACCCCAACAGTGGTGCCATGTAAATATTAAAGATTGTAGTGCTGTAGAACTCAGCGGGATTCCCTGGCTGGAGTGTTCGAGGAAAACTGAGAATGTGCCACAGTCTATGCCCTCTCTGAAACAAAGGACCAAAGCGTGTGACATGAGAAATACGAATGCAATGAAAGTGATGACTGTGTGCCAAGGTGGAATGTGAGATTGTGTTGAATGCTGAAGACAAATCAGATAATATGAGAGTAGCAGACATACTCTGGTCTATAACTGCTCTGAAATCTTCCATAATAGGCAACAAGCAGTTTCAGTGTTATACTGGCATCTGGTGCAAGTGGTACAAAATTCTGCAGCCCAGAATAAGTTGAACTTTCACCCTAGACAGCTGGTTACTGCTCACATCAAAGTCCAACAACTGCCTTTTATACACAAAATGGTTTATTTTCAAGGCCACCTCCTTTGTGTTGAGAGTAATAGCGATGGAATTATATGGTTGCTTGAACAAGTTAATTTCCCATTATTAAAACAGCAGGACCGTATGATCTACAACCACTAATTCTGTCGTCATTCTCATAACCAAAGGGTGAACGGCCTTTCTCTTTCTTGGTCCTCGTTATCTGGAACTCAGTTCCACTTGAACTTCACTTAAATCTATTGGAATCTCTGTTGAGATAAAAATACAAAACTTGGCTTTTCAGCTATTAGCTATTTCTTCTGCACCTCCCACAGTCTGCTTTTGGTTTGCCTACATGTTCAGTGCCGGGAGACACTATTCAGTGTGACAGCAGTGCTCTACAAATCGACATTCATGATTTGAATTGTTCATTCATTCATTCTTACTGGAAAGTAAATGAGCCTCATTGGTTGCCTTTTCTATTCATTTTATAACTTAAAGTGACTATAAAGAATACCATAAGTCAAATTCAAATTCATAAAGCTTTATTCGGAGCATTAATAAACATGTCCATAAAAGCACATACAGTTGCAAATACAAAACATTTCATTAAGAAGAAAACACATAATACATATATAATCCAGAGGGGGATGGAATAAATATTTAAAATAATTAAAAACTCATACTTTTCCTGGCGCTAATTGCTTTAAGCAGAAATGTAGCAGTAAAAAAGCAGATGTCCGGATGATGCAAATTAAAAAGCAGTTTCATAGAGTCCATGATTGTTCTTACTCCAAATCTATTCAAAATAGGCTTTAGATAGAATTTCCGTAATTCACTATACAATTTGCATGATAAAAGAAAGTGCTTGGTGCTCTGTTCCGTTTTATTGTCACATACACAGGGACCATTAGGGCGCATTTTAATATTAGGGCACGCAACAAGATAATGTACTATTCCCATCCTCATTCTGGTTAGTACAAACTGGTGCGAGACTCTGGTAACCTGTGTCAAATACGGATGGAATCCAGTAAAATCATTCATGCTGTTGTACAGTATACACGTGGATAATTTGGAATCCTCCAAAAAATGCCTTTCGTTACAATAGTTCAAAAAAGTTATTTTCATGTTTAATTTAGAGAAATCCAAGGTACTATATGGATCATTGATCACCTTAAGCTCAAAAATCTTTTGGAAGCAGTCAATAATATATTCAATCCAAGGGATCTTTAAATGCTGGTCCAAAGAGAGGCAATCCTCAATAATAGCTCTGTTCAATGAGGTGCCATCACTCAGCCAAATAGAGCGCCACAATAATAAGGGTCTTAACATAATCATATCATTTAGGGCTTGGATCCCTGTTTCCTTATAAGCCAAGGAATTGGAGGTAGATTTGGGTAAGCACAGGAGCCTTTTCAGGAAATTGTTCTCCTCCACCTGAAGGCTCCCTGCTGATGATACACCCCATACACCTGCCCCGTAAAGGGCTGCAGAAAGACATCTAGATTGATAGATTTTTAACATGTCTTTAATGCGTCTACTCCCCAACTTCTTGGCAAATACAAAGACCCCGTTAGCACTCCTAATCATCTTTGTTTTAACAGCTTTGTGTTCAAGATCCCAACTACCATTGTTTGAAAAAGTGATTCCCAAGTAGCAGAAATTTTCAACTTTTTTGACCGGTTCACCATCAATAAAATAATGGGATTTACCTTTCGGTTTAGCTCGTCCAGGCCCACACTCCATCACATATGTTTTGGATTTATTGATCACCAGTTTCCTGTTTTTGATGAACTGCGCGAAGCAGTCTATCAAACGTTGGAGACCCAGGGGAGTCCTGGACAGTAACACGGCATCATCCGCATAGAGCAACACGGGTATGTTAAGATTGTTAACTCTAGGGGCATCCGCCGTGACTGTCTGCAGGACAGAATCTACCTCATTTATAAAGAGGGTAAAAAGCAGGGGTGCTAAAACACACCCCTGTCTAATTCCCCTCCCAATCCTGAACTTGGTCGTACACTCCCCACTAGGTCCGTATCGGACACTGGTAGTGAGCTTTTCGTACAGGCGGGCTAAGAAATAGATTATACCTTCAGGTGCCTCCATTTCTATCAGTTTGGCCCATAATATAGTGTGGTCTACCATATCGAAAGCGCTGCTTAGGTCAGCAAAACATAAGTAAAGCGACCCCTTTTTGGCCTGGGTATATTTCCCTACCAAAAGCTCTAGGTTCAGACACTGCTCAATGGTTCCACGTCCTTTTCTAAAGCCAAACTGACAATTAGTTAAAATCTCATTAGTTTCTGCCCATTCCTCTAGTCTTACTAAAAGGACCCGACTCATAATTTTGACAGATGAATCCAGTAAGGATATGGGCCGATAGTTTTTGGCAACGCCCCGGTCACCTTTCTTATAAATAGGGACGATTATTGATTCCTCCCAAGTAGACGGTATTTTACAGCAAATAGCTGCATTGAAGATTTTAGTCAACAATGGGCCCCAGATCTCCGGTGCGGTCTTATACACGTCTATGGGTACTCCATCGGGTCCCTGGGCCTTTCCTCCCTTACTGGCTCTTATACTGACCATAACCTCGTCTATAGTAATATTTAAGGCTATGATAGGCCAGCTTTCTCCATTGGGGACAGGTCTATTGCTCGAATCAAAAATAACAAAGAAATGTTGGATCCAAGATTCCATACTCACATTTGATGTGAGTTCTGGGACCTTTTCATCTTATAGGAATGGGCTATTCACTGTGGACCAAAACAAAGTACAATTCTTCAATTCTGCTGCTTGGCTGAGATTATCCCACGCTTCCTGCTGTAATTCAGCTTTTCTACGTTTAAGGATCAAATTATAATCCTGCCTAAGTTGAATCACCAGACTCTTATCTCTTGGCTTCGCTGCTAAAGCATCTTTAAGGTCCCTACGGGCAATAGAACAAGCATGATCAAACCATCCCCTTTTAAAGCTATTTTTGTGCCCACCCTCTTTAGTAAACTTCTTATTAATGGTTGAATTAATTCCATCAAAGTGGTCAATACTGGTGGCCGAGGTTTCATCCTGTTCTAAGATTGCTATGATTTCCGTCAGACAACTAGTAATGATAAACTCAGATGTTATGTCTGCTTTTTCTCCCTTCCACCTCAGTCTACAGCCATTCGGCCTATGGGGTTCAATATTAACGATACTACCCTGTTCGTGTATATAGACATGGTTCCATATAATTACTTCAGTAGTTAAGCAGTTATGATCAATTAACATAACATCAACCACCTTGGGCGCTGAACATAGCGGAATAAGGGTTGAAGACATGCATATAAAATCAATAATAGTATTAGCGCCCCTTCCTTTAAAAGTCGGTATATTCTCACCCTCATCATTTTTACCTTTTCCATAATTTCCATATCATAATCTATCAGAAAGTTATTCAAGGTCTCTCCGTAGGAGTGATGGGGAAAATGAACCTCAACATCCCCCAAACGGTTGTACATACCACATAACTTCTGACATGATAATGGGCATACTGAGACGTTAAAATCCCCCACAAAAATAAATTCAAAAACACCATTAAAATTTTTAACACAATTATTCAATACCCTATCTAGTTCGTTAATTGCAACATGTCTAGTGCCATCAAATATATTATTGTAGAAATTAATCAAAAGTATATTTCTACCCGTTTCTTGTGCTAGCCATAGAATTTGTGAATGAGCCCCCACTTTTACATATTTTTTCACTGAGATAGGTAACTTGACTGAAATCAACACCAACAGCCCTCCTTTTGCTCTACCATAAGGTGAGGCCAAGGCAGGGAGTTCATAGGATACAAAGCCATCAATGCCCTTAAAGTTTTTACACCAGGTTTCCTGAAGGCAAATGATGTCAAATAAGTTCACAAAATCTTTCCATCCTAACATATCCTCCTTGGCCACTAGGCCTGCAATATTCCAGCTTGCGATATAACAAGTTACCCTATCATTCTCATGGCTTACAATCGGCGGTACATCACTAAATATGGACGTGTTATCCTCTAAGTTAAAAGGCTCTATGTTATACATTGAATTTGAGACTTCTCGCCCTACCAACATACAATCTATAATCGCATTATCGTCCAATTCATTTACGGACATAATAACTTCTCCATGAGTATTACTGTTTGCATCACCCTGGAAAAGATCAATCTCATGTCAATCATTATGTTCCAGAAAACTCAACGATTGATATCTATTCTGAATTGGGACTTGGTAAACCATCCCATTACCAGACAAGGGGGTGCTACCATGAGTTGGAAATGGGCTGGGGGTATATGTTATAGATTTATTCCCGCCTGTCACAGGGTACACCATATGCATTAGCGGGGTAAATGTACCATCCTGAGAACCATGACAGAGGTTAGGCAACACAGGTCTATTTACAAAAGATGGATAAGTAAAGTTGCTCGTTACCCCCTCCCCACCATCAACAGAAGGCAGCTTACTAAGATGGTTGTAAAAATATCCTAGTGGTCTAGCAATAACATCTGTCTCTGACTGTGTAAGTGAGGCTGCTCTGAGCAGGACGGTCGCAACGTGTTGCGGGTGTTTAAAATTAATAATCACACAGTCACCCCCACATGTTTTTCTGGTATTACCAATCCAGTTGACTCTTCTGATAGAGATGATTTGATCAGAGTAGCCAACTGGATAACTGCAGTGACGGTTTAGCCAGGAGATGGTTTTATTCTTCAGAGAATCCGCTGACTCCTGGGTAGTAGGAACCTGGGTCAAGGTCGGGACATTGGTTAAGACCACAACGTAGGGTACACAATCGGGTGGAAGATCTACTGGGCGCCTACATATCCGTATGGGTACCCCATTAGTCCCCCCAATAGCAGTAGGCAAAGCTAAGGCAGCAGGTGCCATAACTGTCTTAGCACTATTTGACTATAGGTCTAACATCACTCTGTATGGTACCCGACACTAAGCTTGTTGACCCTACAGTAGTTTGCTGTGAGCGTCTGCCTGCCTCCTGAGCCATAGTATGTGTTGGCACAGGTAGCTTTTTAGGTAACTGCTTCCCAATATTAGTAGAAGGGGCACTATTTGTAGATCGTGATTGTACCCTATCCTTTGTAGAGACAATGGTTGGGCACGCTGTTTTTTTTATATCTGAAACAGATTTTTCTAATTTATCAGCATGCTGATCCACCACGGCCCTTAGTCTTACTACTTCTGCCCGCAAATCATCAATTTTAACTAACAAAGGCTCTACAACCATATTAAATTTGTCGTAAATAGAACTCAGTAACAGGTCGATTTGGTCAGGCTTAATGGAGACAAAATTGTCATTTAATAATGGCCCTATTTCCTCAGTGCTCTCCTTGGGTATGGCGTCTTTTTTATTCTTTCTGCTAGGATGATTTCCCCGCTTTGATGCCGTTTTCCTACAGGCTCTCATAAATTTTGTAGCCCTTACGGACTGCTGAGGTGTGCCTTCGGAGTTCTCACACGGGTCATCTTCCAGCCTAATCAAATTGTCTGGAGCCGTAGTTAAATCAACACTGATATTATCATCCTCCACTGCTGTACCAGTATCATTAGCGATATTGATATCTACATTATTAGAATCCTCGGATAAAGTCAGTGGGAGGTCTGATACAGTACTTTTCCCCAGAGATTTCCTTCTATCGCTATTGATCCTGGAAACTACTTTCAGCAAATAGTTATCCGGTAAAGTAGTTTGGACTGACATATTTGGGTTGATGAGGAGTCACAAATAAGTGTGTGTTAAAATGGGCAAGTTACTTCCACATAGAATCACCTTCCAGTACTCACATAACGAACCAAGAGGGGTGGCCCGGCCCGTCCTCAATCGGCCCTCGACGGCCACAGACGGCCCCGCCCTTGTCCCGGGCTTCTCCCGGTGGCTCCCGCGCGCGACTCGCGGGGCGAGAGGGGTGTCAGCCTTTTACTGGCGCCTTCGGGCACTCCTGGCGCGTCACGGGCGCGCTGCCGCTCCAGAGGCTGCTGGGGAGTGAAGTCCGCTCCGTCCGGTCTGCCTCCCGGCGTTCTAACACTGCTGCCGTTCCCCTCACGGCTCCACCCGATGGTGCGTTAGTGTTAGCCTCCTGGTGTTCCCCCCTGGGCTCCCGGGGGGTCAGCCTTTTACTGGCGCCTTCGGGCGCTCCTGGCGCGTCACGGGCGCGCTGCCGCTCCAGAGTCTGCTGGGGAGTGAAGTCCGCTCCGTCCGGTCTGCCTCCCGGCGTTCTAACACTGCTGCCGTTCCCCTCATGGCTCCACCCGATGGTGCGTTAGAGTTAGCCTCCTGGTGTTCCCCCCTGGGCTCCCGGGGGGTCAGCCTTTTACTGGCGCCTTCGGGCGCTCCTGGCGCGTCACGGGAGCGCTGCCGCTCCAGAGGCTGCTGGGGAGTGAAGTCCGCTCCGTCCGGTCTGCCTCCCGGCGTTCTAACACTGCTGCCGTTCCCCTCACGGCTCCACCCGATGGTGCGTTAGTGTTAGCCTCCTGGTGTTCCCCCCTGGGCTCCCGGGGGGTCAGCCTTTTACTGGCGCCTTCGGGCGCTCCTGTCGCGTCACGGGCGCGCTGCCGCTCCAGAGGCTGCTGGGGAGTGAAGTCCGCTCCGTCCGGTCTGCCTCCCGGCGTTCTAACACTGCTGCCGTTCCCCTCACGGCTCCACCCGATGGTGCGTTAGTGTTAGCCTCCTGGTGTTCCCCCCTGGGCTCCCGGGGGGTCAGCCTTTTACTGGCGCCTTCGGGCGCTCCTGGCGCGTCACGGGGGCGCTGCCGCTCCAGAGGCTGCTGGGGAGTGAAGTCCGCTCCGTCCGGTCTGCCTCCCGGCGTTCTAACACTGCTGCCGTTCCCCTCACGGCTCCACCCGATGGTGCGTTAGTGTTAGCCTCCTGGTGTTCCTTAAGTCAAAACAGTTTCTCATGTGTTCTTGCACTCTTGTGATTAGTGGGGTATTCAGATTTTGTATTATTTGGACTTTGAGCAATTTGAAACAAGTTAGGAGTGCTTGGGATGAGCATATTTCTCAATGTTATACTTCTGTCAATTTGACGAGGGACTGGTTGAAGCCAGCACTTGAATAGTGTACTTCCCATTACCATATTCATTATATAGTAACCATGGACAATTATTAACCAAGAAGAAGTACTCACTTGGGCTCAGATTTATGAAGCCTTTGTGTTGTCCTTGTGTAGCACAAGGTGAGGCATGGACAACACAAAGGCTTCAGTAATATACTCATAAAGTCACAAAAGGGGCGATATGTGCAGCCTAGCATGTCTTCGTAAAGTAATGTAACACAATAAAGTAGCTTGTGCTATTTTATATTACATTTCAAGCTGGGAGGCATTCTATGGGTGGAGCATGAGTGTTCCCATGCGTGATTGTGATGCATTCTAAGATTTACTAAGGCTAGTAAACCTGGCATTGCGTCAAATGCTATGCCTTCCTCAGTGAGACCTATAAAGAAGAAATATAATTATTTTTCCTCTTGACCTCCTCTTTCTATGCATGATACATTCTGCATCACACATAGAATGAAAAAAACGCCTCCAAGAATTGTTTTTGTGCTACAAGGTGTCCCATCCTGTCGAAAACCATCCTGCTTGTAACACTGGTATCCTTGCAGTAGTTGTATTTTTATTTTTAAAATTACTTTCTTGGCTATGACTAAAGTCCCACTGCCTTGATATCATATTATTCAGATAGTCGAATCTACTAAAACACTAATAGAAGCCAAACACACTATATATGTGGGTGTTCTTCTTTATGTTTAAAATGTTTTTCCTTTTTATCTGTAATAGTGTATGCTTCTCCAGTTTTAGTTTTTGTCTGCAAAATTATTGAAATTGGTGGCTGCCTCTAGGAAACACAAAAAAGATAATTATTTTATGTTGTGTTTGCAGTGATGAGAAGGAAAGGAACAGAAGGAAATTCAATTTCACAGTACATTAAACATTTACTTGAACAATGGAACATGGGAGACGCATGATGTACCAGACAGAGAACACGTCCAAACTTTAATAACACATCAGAAACAAAATTCCACACCACAGCTGAAATGCAAGTGGGTGTAACTTGTATAACACACAGCTTTCTTAGATGAAACCTTCCAAGAGTACCACACAGACATAGTGAGAAGTAGGTCTATCTGCTTCTTTATCATTATGAGTGAGTGTGCACCCAAAAAGGTATATATAGATTTACCTAGCTTGTCAGCCTCATATAATGCAAAAAAAAAATATACAAATATATAGATATGTACCTATTTGGAGGGGCTATGGATTAGGTATTGTTGTCTACTGGTCTGTTCAATGGACATTCAGATTTTGCTCCTGACCACCACAGCATATGGCATGAGGCATTGGGTTAACCTCACTCTTTCTTTACTTTTCCAATGCCTTTTCTTCCCATTCTTTATCATTTTTAAGTTTTCATCATCATCATCATCATCATCATCATGTGTATAAATAACACCTTCAGATTACACTAACTCAAAGCCATTGGTGTCTTTTATTTGCACTATTAAAAATCATCATTTCCTGTGATGTGTATTAAAACTAACCCTGGGCAAAGCACTGCGCTATGCCCGCTTAGTTTGCGAATTTTCCGCTACTTCGCACTACGCGAATTGCATGTAGCACAGTGCAAACATGCGTAGCTTAGTGCCGCGTTCATTTTTGCTTGCTCGTGATGAGAAACTACCAGTCCGCGTTGAAAATCTACTTGAGTGGCAGAAAACTACAGCTCGCAGTGTGCAAGATGCTGTTTTCAATGATTGCACAGTGCCGGATGCTTGTCCGAACTGTGCAATCATTGAAAATGGCATCTTGCACAGTGCGAACAGGCTGCTACGCAGTTTTCGTAGTGCTACGCGTAGCTCACGTAGCTCACATAGTGCGAAGTGCACTTTGCGTAGCTTCACGTAGTGCTACTTCGCGAACTACGCCACGCCCTAATTAAAACTAAAAAGAGTCTTGTTTCTGTTTTCAGTACACTTTCTTGCCTATGATTTTCTATTGAAATGCTTTGTAACGGCAATACATTTCTAA
Source organism: Lissotriton helveticus (assembly GCF_964261635.1). NCBI lineage: Eukaryota > Metazoa > Chordata > Amphibia > Caudata > Salamandridae > Lissotriton > Lissotriton helveticus. The sequence goes on along the minus strand of NC_136065.1, from coordinate 884,917,824 downwards.
ATGTAATTTGTTTTATTGTAAGCATATGGGTGCTGTGGTTAGGGTGCTGGTTGTTTTGCCACTTTTTTGATTTTTGTGCCTCATGATTGCGATAAATATAAAAAACCAAAAAACATTACCCAGCTTTCTAAGGCCAGACTTATTGGCTTTGCCAACTATTGTTATTCATGAGCCTCCTGTAAGTACGTCCATTAGTTCTGCAACATTTGCATCAGCACTCAGGTTCTACCCTATAATTATACTATTTAAATATTGCTTTATTTAAATATTACTATACTACTTACATACACTAGTTACAAAACATAGATAATGTTTGTTTTTACATTTTCTACATGCAGTAGAGCAACACAGTGTTGTGAATACTCATGTAGCGTGTGCCCATTCCATATTTGATATCACAAAACACTTGTAGTTTTGTTTTTGTTCCTTCCAATTGCAATATAACTGCAGAAATTGACCAAATTAACACATCCAAAATGTGCATCAAAGTCAATGTGCTGTGTCTACAAGACAGTTTTTTGGTGTCCTGCTATGGGTAACAAGAAAGATAAGCAAAACATGGGGAAGAATCCGGGTCTTTTTTTCTTTGCAGGATAGTCCTTCAAATATTTGAGAATAGAGAGGAGGTTTTTTATATAGTGTATACATCTGTATAGATCAACACAGCCCAGAAGCTAATGGGTCTGCCTTCTCATTTATAGTTAATAGATGTTTACAATTTGTTGAGGATTTGTGTCATTATTATATCAAAATGTGTCATGTTACCTGTATGTTTTCATGTTTCTTGGTTTATTACAATACTATTACTTTTTGCTGCAGGGTGCTACTAAATTGCTTTGGGCCATTGGTGACAGCACAGAGTACCAAAACCTGGAAAAAGCCACTTTATTGAAGCCGGTGCACATCACATTCAAAATGATCTCTTGGCAAATGCCTTTCAAAACTATGAACCTCAGTGTACATCATCCAACCCTACTACATTATCCTACATCCTCACCCCTAATTTTACCTCCCCCAACACTCCCCAACTCAACTGCCTGACACTGTAACTATACTCTACCCTGATCTAAGTTAGGGCCAGATGTAAGATCATGTCATTTAGCGACTCGCAAATTGCGCTCAATTGTGAGTCGCAATTTGCAAGTTGCTAAAGACCATGTACAACAGTGTCTGAGACACTGCTAGTGATTCCTAATGGGGTCACAAATTGCATGCCTCATGAGGTACTTGCAAATTGTGACCCCATTAAGATTGCTCCCAGGTATGGTGGCCTGCTGGGCTCAGCAGACCTCCATGTATTTACGATAAGAATATACCGTTTACCTCTTGGACATGCTGTTGAGACCCCAGACATTCCAGGGGATAAAATTGTATGTCATAGGGAATGCAATTAGGGAGATCTAGAACTCTATGGCAATGGTCTGAGCGGATGGGGAACCACTTGCAAACACTTTCATCGACCCACCTCGAAACCGCTTCTCTGTGACAAAACCTAAATGCCCCTTTTGTTTCATGCACCTGCTTATCTTCACTAGCTCCCATGGGGGGAAAACACACACATCTAAATCTATTTTTCATAGGAATAGACAGGTGGGCCAAACAAATTTTTGCCCTACCATTCACGTATCTTTAAAATTGTGGCAAGTACCCAATTTGGTACTATTTTTTCCTGTCTTGCCACCCCCACCCTACCAATATAGCCCAATTCATGTATGGTTGCCAGGACCGTACCAACTGCCCAAAGCTGCACGGGGGTCAGGCCTCTGCCAGGGGCTGTCCCCCAAGCCTCCATTGAGGTGTTCTGCATAATTTCTTGGGTAACCGGTATTTAGTTCTGTCTTTCATTGCACAGCAACAAATGCTCACATTGTCAGAAAAAGTTAGCCAATTGTTCTCTATCCTACAAAAGTCACCTCTTCCTTGTATGAACATAACAGAAATGTCAGAAATATTCAGTTTTACAGCTGATGCTTTTATTTTGGTTGGTAAAGGGCATTTATAATGTATACTTTTTACAGCAATTTAATGTGCTGTACTTTCTGATCAAGTCCATGGCAATAAATATATTTTAAGGTGTATCCAATACATTTCCTGTTCTTTAGAATGAACAATAGATAGCTTCGAGATTTTGTTTTAATATCTCATTATTTTGAATTACGTAAACTGATATTCAATGAGCCACTCATTTTTTAAAAAGAACCTACATATCTAGTTGAAAACATTCACAAAATATTATTCTGTAGTGTTACACTCACTCCTATTCTTTCACTAGTTTCTTAGCCTAGTGTAGTGTCTTTCAACTGCAATTTGAAATGCAGATACAGGGCTTTTCTTGTAAGTGTGCACAAATGCTTAGAACACTCTTTTCATACTCACAATTACCAGAATCAGTGCATACACAATACAAATTTATTGAAAAATTCAGACAGTAACACTTTTTTAAAATCAATCAAATAGCTCTATATTTACTCACAATATATCATCAAGATTATCAAACATTAATTTCGTAGACTATTCTGCACAATACTTTGTTGAGAATAAATTGCAATCTCTCAAACCCTGAACTTTCACTTCACATCAAAGCAACATCTGCCTACGAAAAAGCAAGCCCCAAAAGCTATTTGCACTTTAGCAGGGTGAGGTGTTCCTTAGGAAAGTTTGGAATTCAACATAAAATGTAATACTGTTTTGTACGGCTACATATTAGCTACTAAATTCACTCTTCAACCTTTTAAAATATTTATTAAAAGCCCAGTACATTGGTTAAGTCAGATTTTGGAAAAGGTACTTGAAGGAAGTTAAATTTCCATGCCTAGAGCCTCTAGAAGCCCATTTACATGAGCATTGGCGGCCACCCAGGCACTAAATAACGTCTTGTTGAAGTGTGAACTTGCTCCCAGAGCTGAGACAAAGGGCCTGGGTTCACATAGGTGATCAGATCCTATTGCAGGATGACCACCTGGGGATACACAGAAACATGATTAACTTCAAAAAGGGCTACTCATCACGGACAAATATAAATCTGACACCTGTGCTGGGCCCTCTTTAGATCACCAAGTCAGACAGCTACCAATCCCAGTGGTAGAGAGCTGCCCCCAGAATTGGTTTGGAATACCTACATGGCAGGGGATTTAGGTAGCGAGAGGCACTGTGGGGTTGTTTGCAGTAGGGCACACAGGAACCGCAGTAAACATGAATAGGGTTACCCCATGGAACCTTCCCTCTATTGCCTAGGTAGTGGCTCCAAAGACCTCCAGAGAACCAGGTCAAACCTGCCAAGTCAATTTGATGAAGGTGCTTTGCAGCTGGGCTAAAGATTCAGGTTGCTCCCACTCAGAGCTTTTTTACAGCAATAAATCTGTTTCAGTGTATAGTTACAGAGAGGGTATCTGGCTCATGGGACCCTGTTTGACTACAGTTTGCAACCTTGCCTCTCTGAATGATTCCAAGCTCTAAAAAAGTGACTACGTCCAAAGGTGAAAATCTTTACTAGGCTCCAAATGTATTCAGTCAGCAAGTGGCACACATTTTGAATTTCCCATGCTCAGAACTTTTCCACTAAACATCAATGACTTCATCTGGACCTCATGGCTGTCCGAACTTGTGGAGTTTCTTGGCTGCTGATTGCTGCCTTGTCCCAGTGAGGGTTTTTGACTTCCATTTTAGAGACTAAGTCAGAAGATAACACTACCAACTGGGACAAATATGGTTTCTTTATCCGAGCAGCTCTCAGTTTAGAATAATTTTCATAAATGTCATGAATTGTAGTGGGATTTTTATTGAGTTGTGTTTTTGACTTTCTAACCGTTTTGGTACATCTAAACAGTTTGCACGTGTTTTTTTAATTCAAGCCTGTCATCTCTGTGCCATAGCTACCAGGAATTGAGCACATGTTTAAATAACTGAAACTTTTACTGGAACTAACCAGAATAGTGCAGTTATTACTTGTGGGGCACTACCCTCCTAATAATACCCTTTCTCACAATCATGATGGGTACAATACATTTAAAACAAATGTTCCTAATGAAATAATCTACATTTCTCTCAAATCTCATAGAAACCCAATTTTCCACTATCAGCAAGAAGTCCCAGACATTCCTGCTCCTATAATGCAGTAATTGACTTTCAATTTGATGTGGAAATGATACCTACGGACCCTTTTAGGATAACAATGCACTATATAAACATTCTTAGCCATACAGTCATTCAATCATGATCATCTATAGACAGTACCTCCAAGAGCACATTTCTAAAGCTAAGGTTGAAACATGACTATAAGGCTTGTTCTCCAGTTAATAGTGAGAAAAAAGTGTCCCTTTAGCGCATTTTATTTGGATGAATGACGTTACAACACATGCTTTTACATCGCATGCTTTTACAACGCAGTTTTTACAACGCATACCATTACAATGCATAGCGCTTTGGGTGCTGGATAGTGAATAGTTTAATTTACTATTCCAACTCCAGTCCCCGTGAACACTAGGGAAGGTGTTGGATAGTAAATTAAATCTATTCCCTATCCTAGAGCGCCCCCCAGCGCAATGCCTTGTAATGGTTTGCGTTGTAAAAGTTGCGATGTAAAAGCACTGCATGGTAAAAGTTGCATTGTAAAGGATGTTTCCCATTTTATTTATATGACGCTGTTGAGACCAGGGGCATATTACCAACAAGTGGCGATAATTATCGCTAAATAGGCTTAGCGACAATTTTTTTATCGCTGCCTATCGCTGGATATGTTCGCAGAGAAAACATGCTATTAGCAACGTTTTTCTCCATTTTGCTAAAATATCCAGCGATAGCAGCGAAATGCGTGAATATCGCTGAGAATACAGCGATATTCACGCATTCGCGAAGAAATGCTCTTAGCCATGTTATCCACCTCCCATTGGATAACATGGCTAAGAACTGGTCTGAGCAGGCGTTGGTTTTTGGCGATAGCGGGAATATTTCCATCGCTACGACTGCCTTGCTAATAGGCGATAGCGACGTTAGCGACTGCTTTCAGTCGCTAACAGGTTGGGTACGCCCACTTTGCATGTCATTAGCGATAAATATCGCTGACATGCAAAGCGGGCCCCAAACCGCTCGCTATCGCCTAAAAGCTGTGGCTAACATCAGTTAGGGACAGCTTGCTGATAGAGCGATAGAATTATTGCCGCTTAGCGGCCAAAACCGGCCGCTAAATCGCCGATAATTGCCTATCACCACCCTTGGTAATATGCCCCTAAATTCTAAGTCAAATCTGGAATAACAGCCATCCAGATATATGGGCCTTGCTCCCTGTTTACTAACTTCCAAGACCCAGAGTGAGAGAAAATTGGTTATTAAGTCAGCATCACATTTTCTGTTGTCAATCTTTCTCTGCTTCGCCATGTAAACATATGTTTTTTTTTCAAATAATCATGTAATACCATTCACCTTCTCTACTGCTGATGTCTGATCAGCCTTGCCACTTGTCGAAGATGCAAGTAGGTACCAGAGCACCTACAAATTCAAAATAATTACTGTTTTTGTAATTGTCATCCAAGAGTATCCTGCTTTCAGAAAAATTGATTGTAAGTGACCTTGAAAGTGACGAGGGAGATTAAACAAGCTCATTCCTATCTTTTGAAGCTGCCAGCGGATTGTATTGCGAGGGGGAGATCAGTTTTCATTCTAACTCTATTTCCACAACAATATAATGAATTAAAATTAGCCTTCTGGCCGTGTTGCCCTTTCCCATAACATCACAAGTGTAAAAGACAGAGAGACTTATTTACAAGCCCCCTGCGCTGTCCATGCGTCACTTTTAAAATGGGAATTTAAACGGTCTTTCTCATAGCGGTTGAAATCAAATGTTGTTCTTTGAATCTTTCACATTGTGCTCTCCAGGCAAGCTTACTATCCATTCTTCTCTATTGTTAATTCGACGTTTGTGCCATCGTCAGGCTGACTGTGCGCAGTTATGGATCTGTTATTATGTATATTCATCCTCACAGAGACTCTGAATAGATACGACATTTCAGAGATGCTTTATTATGTGTTGACAGAACATGAAAATGTTATTTCGCACGGAATACATTGTTGGCGTTACAATTACTGTTCTCCATTTCACATGGATCACAAACTGTCACGGTTCTTATTTTTCGCCGCCTGGTACCCAAAAAAATCTCTCCATGGTAACCGAACGCCATGCAATGCAAGTTGAAATCCCCTGCTGTTTTCTTTTCTCTCTCTGTCTTGACACCGGACGTTGCCGAGCACTGCAGGGCCATGAATTATTGACACATCTGTATTATATTTTTGTTAGGAGAGAGCCAGCAATTTCCTTCAGTACAATGCATCCAATAAAAACTGCAGACGCACTTAAAAAATATGATAATTATAGAATTGCCAGATTACCACCTGCCCTGTTGCATTTTTATTGTTTATCAAAATATAGTTGCTTACATAACAGAGTCAATTTACAGTGTGCGTAATGTTCAATAACCTGAAGCAATCACTCCCATTGAGGTAATGGACAATATAGAATGATGATCCACAGTCTTTAGGGCTAACGAAAGTAAGAGAGGAAAGAATGGGTGCCATAGGCAATGATTGAGAGGTTCATTGCAGGTTGTGTAAAAACACATTTATAGAATTTGGTGCAGCTTATATATGTTTAAAAACTCGTCACTTCTGTATTAGAAGTCCAGATTCACTCATGAAATTCAGAAGTAAGTCATAAGTACTATAAATCAAAGTTCCACCTACTTAATAATACTGTTGTGATTCAGGCCCAAAGACTCAGGATTTCTTAGTAGAATTACCCTGGAAATTCTGCCCTGTTGGTTAACTTTATCATTTCAGTAACCGTGTGAATCTAGGAGTAAAAGCAACAAACAGAGTAGGGAGGCAAGGGAGGTGCTGATTCAAATATCTGCAAATTAAAACATTTTGAAATATCCCCCAAATTTTGCTACTTGTTTCTTACCCAAATATTTAAATGCAAGTCACAGGGCTAGATTCACAAAGATTTTGTTGTGACTCACTTTTGGAGCACTCCTGTCTTACGACTGAATTCCAAGAGTAAGTCAGGAGCACGCCTGACTTATTCCTTGAACTGAGGAATAAGTCACGAGTCTTGCAAGAATGAATTACACATAAAACAAAATCTTTCTGAAATGGGGCTCAGTTGTAAGGGAAGACATTACTCCACTACTAGATAACTGTGGGTCAGTTGTACGAACATTGTATTACCTAAAAATGCTTGCAATTTGCACACCAACTTTTAGCAAGCCCACAGGTATCTTGCAACCTGATGTGTGTGGTAATAGGTCAAGTTGCAAAATACTGAGTCTTAGTGAGTTGCAATTCGACTTACCACATGCATAATAATGAGCTAGGTCACAAAGTGTGACCCACTACAGTTTGGCCAGTAAGGCAACCATGTTTGTGATTGCTTTTAAATACAACAATCTTTTTTTCAAAATTCAGTTTTTCTTAAAGGGAAATATGAAGTGTTTATAAAAAATGAAAAGTTTTACAAACATTTTGGTCTAGGCAATGGACCTTGGGACTGCTACCTATTCATTAACAAATGTTTTTGTCAAAATTGACAAATAGGAAAAGGTCCCTTTGGACTGGATTTCATTGCAAACATTAATACATCGTATTGCGGTTTGTGTTTGCCCTAAGGGATGCCTTAAACATGCCCCTTTTGAATAGTGACTCATTATGTACTCACAAACACTAATTGCGATTTGGTAGCATGTTACTGAATGGCAATTTAGGTTCTGTATATACCAGAAGGTCAGATGTCCCTTCGTACATGTGGCTCCAATTTTTCTAATGGAAATGTGGGAAAAGGGAAATGCAAACTGCACTTTTTCATTAAACCCTTAAAAGCATTATGGTCAAGACTTCCAGGCATAATATTAAAAATGTAAGTCTGACTTAGATTTGTAGAGTATATTTCTAGAAAAAGGGTTACCCCATACCAAAGATGGTTGTATGTGCTTAAGATGTTAACCAGAATATTGTCTACCATAAATATTGTCATTCCATTTCTTTCCCCCACTTTTCCTTCTCCTGCTGATCTCTCGTTTTCTTGATTTCACTCATTCAGTCCATTTCCTCATCTTGGACTTAATCTCGTTAAATCCATCCCTCTCCCCATTTGTTTCCCTACTCTTCCTGTCTCTCCCCATTTCCCTTCCTCCAGCCATCCTCCTTTATACAGCAATCGTCTTCCTTTTTTCATTACTCTTCTTGCTTTTCCTACACTTCCTCCGTCTCTCCATCTCACCATCTTACCATCCTTTCATCCCTCTCTGTCTGCTCAATGGTGACTCTCTTCTCACCATGTTGCTCTGTCCTTCTCCACATCTACATCTAAGTGTTTCATAACCTTCTCAATTTTCTTACCCTGTACTTGCTAGAGGCCAGCTATCTTTTCATTCAGCTTTTTATATAGCCTAATTGCCCACTGCCTAAGGCAATACAGCTTGTTAAAGACCCAGAACCTGAGTTATAGACCTGAAGGAGCAGAGTTTCATGTTCTAGATTCGCTCTAGGACCTCGAGTCGATGGTAAATTTTCGCAGCATGAAAGCGTGGGGTGGGGAGAAATCATTAGAAGAGCAATCATTTCAGTTCCAATTTACTATGACTTTAAAGAATCACAGATTACCAATTAATCTTAGTCGATTTATTACAAAGCTAAGAATAACTGGACATACAGACACCTCAAAGTGAGGGTGTAGAAATACATTGGAACAAATACAAAGCCAAATCTACGGATGAAGTTAAGACGGTGCAACATGCACAAAATGATTAGTTCAAGAATCAGGATACAAAAGAATATGGAACAGAGGTCCAGGTTCCCCTTCATCAGAAGTTCATGGCTAGAACACATTAATCTGTCCCTACTCTATGCTCAAAGTAACACAAGAAAGGAGTGAAGAGGTAATGCTCAAATGCTAGCATGATATCCCTACATAGCATTTCTCAAGGCAAAATGAGTTAAGGTGTCAGTGTGTGAAGCCTTCCTAAGAAGTCTCACCACATTAGTTGGGTCAAGCAGCATAAAGCTACTTAGGCAAAGCTCGTTCCAAGATGCTCTCTCTCTTAAGGCAAGGCAGTAGTCCCCCTACACTTTCCCTAGTTACGATACATCAATCCTACAGGTAGTGTTGCAGGGTCCTTTGCAGATCATGCCATCCAGTCAGGCCACCTCCTCATAGGTAACTTTTCAGTAGTCAGTGATTTACCCAAGCTTGGCGAGATGACCTTGATTCCCAGACTCACTCCAATGAGAAAGTACAACAGTTCTCCACTATCTGTATCAACGCTCAATGTATCCTCATCTCCCTAAGCCTAACTCCTAAAACAAAGACATTATTCTAACTAACAAAAATGATTCTTTGACCTGTAACAGAAACTTGTGAAAAAGCAAATCTAACATGCACATGAAATGCAACTATTAAATCTAATGCGAGAGCTTCCAGGGAAAAGGCATTTCAAGCCTACTGAAATCGGCCAACATACAGAAATGGCACACAGGCATTATGAAATTACACATAAAATGAACACTCTTTACTGAGCACTTCTAAATTAACACGTTACATAAGCACATCAAATATATGAATAACTGTCAGCAGCATACACAAATTCTACACGTTAATGTTTTCAGCTAATTACATCTAGTTGCAGCGTTGATTTCTTCACATTTACATCGATCTGACTCTAATATACCACAATTCATATTATTACAGTTAGCATTCTACTGTCCCAAGTTAATACAATGAAGTAATATATGCAACTGCAGACTACTGGTGGTTATGAAGCACCCCTACAAATGAAAAATGAATTTTGTGCAACATCAGGCCCGATATGCAGATGAGGGCCTATAACGAGGGAGAGGTTTTTAAGAACTGGGACAGCCTGAGGCATAAGGGCTATAAGGCTATTAGATAATTCAAGTATTATTGCTGTTATTTTTATGTTGTTGTTATTGTTATTACTACTAATATTATTGTTGTTCTGTTATTCATATTATTAATGTGTTGTTATTACCATTATTATTATTATTATTATTGTGATTATTATTATTGTTAGAATGGTGTCTCCATACCAAATATGTGTGTGATTTTCACACGTTAATTAGTCACCTATTGAATCATATTAATTCGGTTACAACAAACGTATTATTTATTACTCATGCTACAGGACTGCTCTTAGATTACCGAACTTCAACCTGAAAGCCAGAAAATTTAATTAATATCATGTGGAGGCCTTAATTCCCCCAAAGTCTCTCTAATGCGGTGTTCTATCAAGCTGTATTTGTTTGTTTGCTCCATGCCTCTTATCTAAGTAAGCTGGGAGGAACAAAAGTTCATTTTCCTGTTTAATCTTCCACCTCTACTGGAACCTGCTAATTAAAGGGTTTGTTTCATGTCACTGCAAAACATCCTAAGTTAATACAGCCAAGTGCAGTAAATTAGTGACTGGCCAGGCGCTGCTTGGAATTATTACACATTTTAAAAATTATTAATTTTAATTCTGGCTGCAACAATTTTGAATTGCTTTCCCAAGTGAGCTGTTTCCTTTGTTTCTAATATTTATTGCTAAAGACAACGAAATGGAACAAGCTAAAATCCACGCTTTGTTTATGTATAGCTTCATATTTGTGGCTTAGCAGAAAGGAAATGCTTTTGGGAGCTTGCAGCATAGAGTGCAGCTTGAAACCACGGCACTGAATGCAGACCCTAGAAACAGATCTTTTAAGGAAATAGCTTGAATATAACAGAGGTACCTTAATGGATACAAATATGCTGTGTTCTACACATATTGATATCCCTTTGAAACGTACTCATGCCATTTCAAAGTGATGATTGTGACAGGTGTGACTATTACCGCATTGCGCCCATTTTACAGACCTTGGAAATAGGAAAGGCTGGTCTGGCCTTGGCAAGAGAGGATTTAGTGAAATGTAGATCACAGAACCACCTTGCCTGAATAATAGTTGCAAAGCCGTCACTTTATTACAATTGACATTCTAGGTTTCAGCTGACATTTGAAGGCTACAAATAAAGTATTTCTAGCTCCTGCCCATTGTCTGAGAAGGTCAAAATACAAGCGGTCCAATTTGTTAAAACTCTACTGTGACATACTCAGGAATTCAGGAGTGAGCCAGCAGTACTGGTCGAGTATATCACACATCCACATACTAAAATATTTATGAATGAGGCCTAATGATTTTTGAAATGCACCCTCTTTTCACATGGCTTGGCATGAGACTGTACCAATGCTAGTGTGTTACCTTCATTCAACATTGTTTAAGAAATGTACATGCAGGGGAAAAGTTATGGTAAATTGGAAGCCCTGGCCTACTCGCTCAGATGATCTGTGATCCACTAGACTTCAATCCACCCTGGTGATCTGAAAATGCTTATATGAATACTGTGTGCTACAAAAAGCGTCAGCCAATTGCATACAGTAGGGATCAAGGATGGAAAGTTAGGTAGTGAATGAGAGGAGCAATTCATGAATGAATTGTGACTCAAAGTAATACTGTCTTTCAAAGTCAGGAAATTCAGAATTATAGCCGCCAAAGAATGCACAATTACAAACCTAAAGTTTAAAAAAAAACAAATAAACTAACAGTACCACTTTTTCAAGCACAACTTTAGCACAAATGTTAATTTGATACATGCACTTCATACAGTGCACGCAGGGCCGGACTGGGAACAGCCACCAACCCTGGTAGATTTCTGCACCACTGGCCCTGGGAGCAGGTGAGGAGGTGCTAGCAAGAGGCACCGCTCCCACTTTTGTTACAGGGGGCCGATATTGCAGCATTGCTTCTAAGGCAGCCCCCAGGGGCACAAAATCACCCCCCACCCTTACGGCACTCCTGGGAAATGCCCGGTGCCCGCTACAGCCATCCGGTCCTGAGTACACGTACCCTAATGACCACACAAGCTCAGGTTGACAAAGGGATATCCAGTACGGAGCTGTATGATTGTTCACCTAAGCTCATCATGAATGACAAATCACTTGCTCAAACACTGACCTCTCCTCACAGTCTCACATTGCCAAGAAACCCCACATTGGGTTATACCAACATTTGCTTTAAGAAGACATCAGGATGATTGCCACGCTCTGGTCCTCTACTAACTGGTTGGAGACATGCCCTTCCAGTTTGTGTCCCTGGTGCCACATTAACCCCTATGAAGGTCAATTCAAGAGTAATCATGCAAGACTCATCAAATCACTGAATAAAAGCAACCACATCACTTCCAATCAAAAAAGGACCAAAAATGACCCGAGATGGTTTCAGCAAACAAGGGAACTTGGTAAATTAATACCAACTTTAAGTAGCCTGCTTGACAAAAGAGGCCAAGTCATATCCCTGCTCAATACCTAAAAGCTGAGAAAGAGAAAATCAGAAGACAAGACTCCATCTGACTTGCACCAGGAATCTTGAGTAACATCTGCCCACCCGTTAGGCATGCAACTTCACTCCTGCATTTCAGAAAGGAACTAAAAGCTTACATGTTTAAGGCAAAAACAATTGATTATTGATAAGACTCTTTCAGTTCCTCCACAATGTTCCTCCCTTCTTATTTATTTAAGATTGTTTATAATCTAAAATTGTTCTGTTTCCTCTCCCAAATTATGGATTGTGGATGGGAATATCAAATCCTGAATATTGGTGGGGCAGAATATCGTTACAACAATATCTAGAAACTCAATATCGAAAGCTAAGTACAGAGAGGGAGGTAACAAGTTCTACACATAAGAGAAATACCAATTTGTGCAATCCAACTATGCAAAGTGAGAGCCTCAAAATCGAAAGCCACAAAAACTGCCAATACATTGTGGTTCCCTGACATAACAAGTGTGGATCACTCTTGTATGCCCTAAGCATTATCCAGTAGCAGATATCTTGCTAGTGGCTCAAGGTAGATAAGACTAGTCATCTAATCACCAGACTTGAATGCCTGCAGAAAAAATCTAGAAAGCTATTTACAAACAGCAGAAAACACATCTTTGCCTAAACAAACAAATACTAAATGTAGAATTCAGTGATATATGTGTATCTATTTTATTTTGGTAAAAGAAATACCTATATCACAAAGTGGAGACATGTTCTGAATCATTGCTGGTATCAAACGTTCCTTTGTTAGTGTATGTGTCTCCTAATTGTGCATAAGGCAGGGCGACATGGTGAGTTTTACACAGGATGATGAAACTTGCAGGGACGTGCAAGTCATGGGTTCCAATCCCAACAAGGCTAATTTAGACAATACTTTTTTTGAGGTCGTTTCTGGCCATTAAAGTAGACAGAAGTGTCACATATTATTTGCAGCATCTAAAAATGGCTGAAATGCAGATTGAAGAGGTCCCTAAAAATGTACTTATTATTTAAAAAAAGTTTAAAACAAACAGGGATGTTTAAGTAAACCACTAGATCAAATACTGCTTAGCACATCTCTCTTATCCTGCATGTCTTAATTAGTCCAGCTGCTCTTGAAGTAGGCATTAGGAAACTGTATTTCAAACTTCTTTGAAATAAGGAACCATGCCACAAATACGATGATGCAAAGGGGTTGAAGGGCTCTTAACTAAAATCATTACTTCCGTTTGTTATCCATATCAGGAATGCAAATGGAATCATCATTTTGTGACTAATACAGATTTACAAATCGTCTACTGTAGAGCAGAACAAATTACATATTGTAATATCCTTGGAAAACACCCCAAGGGAAAAAGGACTAGAAATGTAGTGTATTTGCAAGAGATAATTAGTGCGATAGAATGTAAAGTTCAAGCGAGACAAAGCAGGGCGAAGTCCAAATTGGCAATGGAAAATAATGGCATCCTAGTGTGAGAAGGTTTTTCTTTAAATTATTGGCAAACACCCATGGTTGATGACAACGCAGTGGCAATGACATTTAGATCTTTATTTGAGATATTTCCCACCATGAAGTTAGACAAAAATAGGTGTTTTTTCAGTAGTTCTGGGATTACATTCAGGGGAGAGAGTAGAAAGTACATGCATATATTTATTTATTTATTTAATACATAACAGAACAATTGATGTGCCTTTCATGCCTTTCATACTCCCTAGCCAGTGGCCTAAAACAGGCCACCAAGCTCCGAGGGGTCCCCTCAGCACAGTACTCTGGCCAGAGATCTCCATGTGCCTTGCAGGGGGCCCGCTCAAGTTTCGTCACACCAGTGTCCGTAGCCAACCTAACTGTTAATTTTGCCCAAGTGTAAGTGTCTTTCTTTGCGTACACAAATAATCCTTTATAAATTTACACATACAGAAAAGTGCTGTTTGTCAATCTCTACATCTTCTTGAATTGTATGCTTCATAGTTAAAAGACTCTTCTGCCCCCAAATAAAAATGTGTATTTCTTTTCCAAGTATGTGTGAGGTAACAAGAGAATAAGCCTTTTCCTGCTAGCGTATTCAATACATGGCCTCTGCATACTACTTTAATGTACATCAAGACCTTTACCGGAGAAGTAAAAATACATTTCATTATTATTCACCGCACCTACCCCATAAGCTCTATATATAGAATTTTTTCAGCAATACATTTCAATAAAGGTGATGGATACGCCCTTAAGGCAAGATATTTGTGAAATGGTGCAGACAGTGACTAGCCATAAAACAAGCAAGAGCTCTGAAAGAAATTCATAGACATGTTCTAGTGGAAACCGCTCATGCAAAGTTAACGAAAAAGGAAGATATGCAGTGGTGGCTGCTCCATTTGATTAGAGGAGCATCACCCCACCTGCTGTGGGCTCAGCAAAAGCGAAAAATAAAATAGTAAGAAAGTGACTCTACTAGCATTCTATTTTTTGTTCAGCCAGCCGCTACAGCTGAGTCTGAGCGCATTGCTGGGCAGGGCCATAGCTGCAGTGCAGCCTGGGAGCAGGAAGGAGGTGTGCCTGGCCACACCAGTTTAAACCGCGCATTTAAGTTTGGTCGGCTGTCTTTTGACTGCCAGCCTGACATTCGCAGTTTAAACGTATACAACCCGAGCTGCGTTAGACAGCTGGCTGGACAGACAGCACAGGCACTCAGTCCCTGTCTGAGTGCCAAACCAGGCTACTCAGATAATAATAATAATAATACACATTTGTAAAGCACAAACCATCACCCGTTAGGGTCTCTAGGCGCTGGGGGCCGTCGGGAAGATTAAGCAAACTGTTGCCCAGAGTCACATGGTGCTGGGCTAATCTGCCGCCGGCCCCGGGGATCAAACCGTGATCCCCAGATTCCGGAGTCAGTCACCCTGGCCGTGGTGCCACACCTCTCCCGCAATCAGTCCTGGCACTACTATGATGCTGGTAAATAGTATTACAAGCATGAGAGCTGCATCTGTATTGGCCATTGGGTGTCTGGGAACCAGTGTGTTGGCTGCTGGGAGTTGACAGGAGCAGAAGACCACCGTGGAGGGGTCCGGCAGGTAACTAATATATTCTTTCTGTCTCCCCCCCTCCCCCCGCCCCTATGCTGCCTCTCAGTTTTCACAGTACTCGCCACTGGCTTGTGTTTGAGATACGCATGGTCTAGTGAGGAGCCAGGGGAGATGGAGCATTTGAAGGTCAGTATGTTCCTTAAAGCTGATCCCTAGAGAGGCAATCTCAAAGCATAGAGGCTAAGCTCGGTGAACTTATGTATATATATATATTTGTATTAGTGGACGTGTGTGCACATAACCGCATGACTGTTCACGCCTGAATTCTAGGGTGAAATTCCTCAATAAAAGCCTGCAGGCCCTGCTTTTTTATTGAATTAATGTATTGTTAGGGGATGGGGTCTGTCGTTGAACGAAGAAATACAGATTAGTGTATATACTCTTTAGGGTACATTACTCTACCATTGTGGTAGAATTTAATATATCACTGTGTCTAAATACCCTTTATGATCGTGATACTTGACTTCTCATTATCATGTTAAAAGCATGTGCTGCTACTGGGGTGAAATCCATACCGATGATGTTTGTTGGAGCCCATGGATGTGGTCACAGGATTTAATTCACTCAGGGGGTCAGCCGTGACCATCCTTAGTTTGCACCAAGTCAGGTTTAACTCTGCACCCACATTCACTACCAGTGCAAGAATAACATTTGCCGTAATAGAGCAGTGCAGAAAATGGTATCTTTGCATTTGTTTTTTGAAGTAAATGCATCTTTTGCACTCGCCCATCGGTGCAGATGACAGTGAAAATTCAAATGCTGTGGAACTCTACATTTAAGGTTCCGGGGCCATGTGGTGTATCATGGAAGAGTCCAGCACTATTCAACTTTAAGCTTTCTGCTCCCCACTTTTAAAATGCACCAGCCGCCACTGAAGATAGGGAATGGTAAATATGAAAACAAAAAAAAAATCCTCCACTTAGATAAATTTCAAAGTTCAAGTGTCTGTTAACAAAACAGAGGGATGGTTGGGAATGGTTTCCCGTTGAGTTGTGTACTAGTGATATTTCCTAATTCAAGATGCTCAAAAGGACATAAGTGAGTTCCATCCACCTTCACTAGTTGTGTAGAACAACAATTCTACACTTAATAAGCACAATGGGTTAATGTCCTGACCAAAGATCATCCAAATTCTCATGAGAAAGAATCAACATCAAAGTTCGTAACAGTCTTCTTATCTTCTTTATTTTCTCTTGCCAAGATTCAAAGGACTTCTAGTCAACACATGTTTCATCTTTAATGGTGTCAACCAAAGACTTCTTCAGGGCTAGAACATTGGTAAGCAAAGTCAAATACCCCATATTACTTCTGATCTAATGTAAACAGAATACATCTCCATATCAGTATAATCTTAAATTACTGATTTAAATGCCTAACGTACCAAGAACAAAGAGAACCACCAGTGAGACAGAGAAATAACCAAAAATAACCAAAGAAATAACCAAAGTGTCAGTGTTATTAAAGCAAAGTGCTTGTGAGTGAAAATACTGAACAAAAGGTGGACATCATGGGAAAGATTTACCACAACCGTCACCAATGAGATGTATGCCATGCAAAACCTGTCCATGACCACAATCTTGCTTTAATAACACTGACACTTTGGTTATTTCTTTGGTTCTTTTTGGTTCTTTCTCTGTCTCACTTGTGGTTCTCTTTATTCTAGGTACATTGGGCATTTAAATCAGTAATTTAAGATTATACTGATATGGAAATGTATTCTGTTTACATTAGACCAGAAGTAAGATTGGGTATTTGTCTTTGCTTATCAATGTTCTAGCCCTGAAGAAGTCTTTGGTTGACAGCATTAAAGATGAAACATGTGTTGTCTTGAAGTCTGTTGAATCTTGGTAAGAGAAAATAAAGAAGATGAGAAGACTGTTACAAACTTTGATGTTGATTCTTTCTCATGAGAATATGGATGACTTTTCTCAGGACATTAACCCATTGTGCTTTAAGTGGCTGTCCTTCAGACCGACATCTAGTGGTAACTCTAGTAAACTCAAAAGACCTATATAACCTATGTTTAAATCCTGTGACTTTCAGGGTTTATGTCAGGATCCAGAGGCATGGGAAGTGCTTGTAAGCTTAATTTGCTAATTGCTTCACCTGAATGTTTTATTGCTGTGATGCAGATTCTTTCATGCTGTGTTTCTTCCCAAATTGGCATGGGTTTTTAGCACAACAATGTTAACTATTGAATCATAGTACCTAGTGATGATGATGTTACATGATAGTAAAGCAGCAGGTTAGCTTTAACCTCAAGTTTTCATTGGATTGCTTGAATGCCTCTAGAATTCAACTAGGGATGCGCTTTCCATGCTCTGATTCAGGCTCACCATGGCCTATTTTATTGAGTGCTTATTGCCACAGAATGCCTGTTTTCTTTACACATGGTCCCATGACTATCCCTAGCAGATTTTCTGAAGCTTTACCAACAACAGGAACAGTGAATACTTACCTGAGTCCCAAAAGATCCAATTACCGGAACAAGATCAGTATACTCATTATTGCTGGCGTGAATGATTGGACTGTGCTTTACTTGAGGGTTCCTTCCTCCTGAAAGTGGCAAACAACATGGACATGTTGTAGGTTATGGTTTGACTACTACTTCCACCTGACTTCTGCCTCAACCAGCAGGTGATGAATGGATATACCCCTAGAGAATACAACCTGTTATATGAAAGATGTAAAACTCCCATGCAAATATTATTATTTTTTTTTCTTTCTGGTAGATTGTGTTTTCTTTCCCAATTATAAATGCAGCACTACCAGTACTAGAATGCCATGGAAATATTGTGCTTGGGAAATCTATTCTAACCAACTGGAGACTGATTGTGTATCTTTTTGCATTGTTACTAGTCCCAAAAGACATGATCTCTGTGAACCAATCTATTGTTTGGAAAAATCATTGGAAATGTTTGTATACACCTATGAATTGATGAGATTTATAACTGCCTACGTGATGAATACAATTCCCAAGTGTAAGCTTGTGTTGCCTGAGTTTCAGACTTTAAGCTATTCATTTATAATAGTGTGTGTGGGTATGTGTCCCTGCAATATGTAGCAATCTGCATATGTATGTATTGGTAATGTTTTCCGTGATCAGTATTAATGTATTCTTTTTTATTGATTGTTTCCCCTTGACAAGTCTATCCTTTCCTAATCCCTTCCAGTGTAAAAGAGTGTTTTTTCACACATTATCTACAGCACGTTCATATACGTAGCAGACCTGGGAAGAATGGAAGGAAAGAGCGGTGTTTGAGGAAAAACAAAGATGGTGTGATCTACACTATATTCAAGGCATTATTTACTAAAGAAATAGGGTGCTTGTTAGAAATGGGATTCGTAGTTAGCTGAGGTATGCACCCAGGTCAGGCAGGAACCACCACTCTAGTCAGGGTAAGCTAGAATCACACTAAAGGATAACCTGTCTCACCCTCTGGTAGCTTGCCTGAGAGCAGTAATGCTTATCTAATAAAGAGATCACCAAAGATAGAAATGGGATTCCTGGTTGGCTGAGGTATCCACCCAGGCCAGCGAGGAACCACCACTCTAGTCAGGGTAACTAGATACACACTAAAAGATAACCTGTGCTCACCCTTTAGTAACTTGGCACAGAGCAGTGAGGTGTATCTTAAGAGGCAATGTGTAAAGTATTTGTGCAACACACACACATAGTATTACAATGAATACACCGCAAAAAGACTCCCGGCAGGTGTAGAAATATAAAGAATATTTATCTGAGTAAAGCAAGACCTAAGCAACAAAAATCCAATCAGTAGAGGTTTACATATTCATTTTTAAGATTAAATGCAAACATAGTGCTTAGCAGTCACTAGCGGTCAAAAGGTTACTTGAGGTCAGGAGGGACTGGTGCAAATCCAAAGTTCAGAGAGAGACGGCGATGGTCAGCAGGCCAGCTAAAGGACCCAAGCAGGGCCTGCCGAAAAAGTACCTTTGGCGGAGCAATGCATTGGCATTGCAGTTTAACAAGTTGATCTTCTCCATGCATTAGGGGTGCTGTATTGCAATCATGCCTTGCTAAAGCGAGGGCAATGCATTGTTGTTGAGCCGTGCAGAGTGTCAACATTGGGCTGTGCAGGCTGTGGAACCACTGTCATCGAATAGCCTCTGCGTCGGTGTCGAAGGGCGATGAATCATTTTCAACCGGCATAGAGGTGATGATGCATCAGTTTGTAGAAAACAGCTGCAGGACCCACTTCTGAGGCCCAGAACTTGGAGGGTGCTCCTCAGGCAAGGAGAGGACTCACAGAAGGCAGAGTCCAGCAGTACTAGCAGAAGTGCAAGAAGTCCTTTGCATCCCTGATACTTCAGATAACAGGATGCAGGCCAGCAAGGCCTTAGAGATCACTTAGAGGTTAGGCAGAGTCCAGCACTCCTATAGCAGAGTCAAGGAGAAGCGGGGCAACACACAGAAAAACATTCCTTCCAGAAAAGCAGTCCAGTTGAGTCCTTTCAGCAGCACAGTAATTTTTCTGACAGATGTTCAGTTCAAGATCCAGAACTAATTCAGGCAGGAGCGCTTCGTGGTGTGGGTAGGTTTTCCGCCCAGGCTTTTCGTCGCACCAGGTGTCTCACCACACGAACTGCCCCACGGGAACAGTCTGCGGGGTCCGCTAGGGTTGTTCTTAGGGTTCCCTGCAAGAGCAAGACCTGCTGGCTTGCTCCATGATTGACCCAATGAGGTTGTATTCATAATTTGTCTAACTTTTGATTGTTTATTTTCACTGTGTAGTACCCAACACTAGAGGTCCTGAAGAATAGCCACATGGCATGAAACATGTCGACCTTCCTAGAGGGTTGAGCAAGTTTACTGTAGTTCAAACAGTTCCTTCCTCCCCTCCCACCCCTTTTAACAAGGAAGCCAGCCACGCCAAATAAAGTTCATTGTGGACTGACTCACCTTCTTTTAACCTCACCTTTCCCTCACGACTACACTTACTCCAGACCCCTCACATGCACGCAAAAATTGGCTGGAACAAAAGATCTCCATCAAAGAGCACCTACGGTGCCCGTCAGACATTGCAGCGCCAGTCTGACGAGGAGCAGGAGACCAATGATGAAGCATGACACCTAGGTTCCTGGGTGTGTGAGGTCCCCTAGTTCCAACAAGGGAACACCTTGTTCCCTGCCTTCGTCCTATCTCCTTCTCTTTACACCACCTCCCTTCCTTTACTCTGGGGAACTAAGTATTTATTTGGTTACAAGTTGTTTTGGATGCATACTTTGGACCCCGTTAAAGATTGTCCATGTCCGGTTCCTCATTTTGTATTTAACCCAGTACTTATACCCAAAAGTGGTTTTGATGTAGGGGGTGACTTGAAAGCAGCTCTCTGAAGTGCACGAGAATCCCTTTCAACCCTGCCCTATCTCCCAGGCTTAATGTGGGGAGTAAAGCAGTGCTTTGTGTGTGGAGAGGACATTACCTAAGTGTCAGCCCCTCCCATCCCTCCCTACCCAGGAAGACCCATAAGAATGCAAATGAATGCACATGAGTGCTCAGAATGCAGGCAAGCCTCACCTCCCTGTGTTTGTGGATGTCTAGAGGGAATGCACAAAGTGTAGCTGTCACCCAACCCAGATGTATTTTGGAGACAGACTGTCAGGCACAAAGAGCAAAAAGTTCAGAGAAATTACTACTTTTTTAAAAGTGGCATTTCTAAAACAGTAATGTTAAATCCAACTTCACCAGTAAGGAGAATTTATCATTACCATTCCAAACATATGAAGCATGAAAAACGTACTCCTCTCTGATTGTAAATAGCAGCTTAAAAGCATATTAATGGAATTCCCAATGTTTGTCTATGAGAGCTGTAGGCCCCACAGCAGTGGAAAACAAAATAGGCTGTTTGTCACTACCAGGATATGCAAAACATAAAAGTACATGTCCTACCTTTTACTTACCTAGCACCCTGACCATAGGGTTACTTAGGGCCTACCCTAGGGGTCACTTATATATAATAAAAGGGGAGTTTTAGGCTTGGCAAGTAGTTTTAAATGCCAAGTCGAAGTCGCAGTAAACTTTATACACAGGAAGTTTAGTGTCAGTCCTGAGTCAAGTTTGAAAGGATACTTCTGTGGGTGGCACACTCAGTGCTGCATGCCCACTAGTAGCATTTGAAGTACAGCCCCTGGGTATATGGGATACCACTTTACAAGGGACTTATCAGTATATCAAATACTTCAATCAGGTATTCATCAATGTCACCATGTTTAGGGGAGAAGCACATGAACTTTAGCGCTGATTAGCAGTGGCAAAGTGCTCAGAGTACTGAGGTCAACAAACTAAGTTCAGCAAAAAACGTAGAGGGAGGAAGGCAAAACATTTGGGGTGAACCTTCAGAGAGGGACATTTTCCAATAGTGCTTGGTATTTTGTAGCATTTATATGATTGATGTCAGCTGATACATGTACACTTCAGTAAAACATATATTTCCCATGGTCTTACACCACAAATCTAGGCCTGGGCAAAATTTCCATTATGACAGTGTAATCTAATGCAATTTTGTGAATTGCAAGTTACTTAAAGTTCCTGACATTATGCCATTAGGTGACATGGCTAAATATGTGTGTGAAATAATGGGAACAACCCCAACAACTAGATTGTGAGTAGACCACCCTCCTCCTCCTCTTTCATGCTTTGTCTCTCATCCTCCCCTAACTCTTTCCCTCTTTTATTCTTTGTCCACTTCCCCTGCTCCTAACCCCTCTCCCATGAATCTCTGCCCTTGCCTGCTTCATAACATGTATCTACGCTGGCTAGCCCCCTGTCCCCTGTGCCCTTTTTCTAAGCACTCCTTCTCCCCTTGCTGGAGAAAGATCCAATATTCATACTCTGGAGTCTCAGTTACCCCTCTGAGAGAATCCATAGTGTCAAGGGAGCCACTCACAGTTGAGGTTTTGGTATAGCCCCCCCTTGCCAAAGCACTCCCTCTCTCCTTGTTGGGGAAGGATCCAGTAGTTTGGCCTTGGAGTCTCAGAGAACCCTCTGAGAGAGTCCACTGCATCAAGGGAGCCTCATGCAACGCAGATGTGGGAATGATTCCACTTGCCCTGGGATCACAGCTGACCAGACTTAGGATGCAGCTTTTACTCGTCCTCCAGTTTGTGCCCCCATCACCCTCCCCTCCACTTTCATACTCTGTTCCCTCACCTCTTTCCATCCTTCATTCTTTGTCTACTTCACCTGCTCCTACCCCCTCTCCCCTGAATCGCCCCCATGCCTGCTCTTTCGCTTATTTGTAAATGTACTTATTGTTTTTCTCGACCTAACCTGTAACTATGCTCTGAAACTGTGTAATCTTGTAATGATGTAACCTGCAACTATGGTCTGATACTCATGTAAAGCACTCTGATACCTTCGGGTCTAGCCAACGCTATATAAAACCTTTCAAATAAATAAATAAATAAGACATCGTTTGCAGTAGTTTTGTTATTTGTGGCATTTTTTTAACTCAAAATTTAACATTGCATTCAAAATGGACAAAGAGAGCCTTATCATTCTAAAACATAGTGCTAAATACTGGGTTTGCATTTCTTGTAATTTCACAAAAATTTTTGCAAAACAAAAGGAAATTATGTGAATTTTGATCATCCCTGCATAAATCTCGGTTTGCCCTCATAACAATCGTCTTCCTTCTGTCTTGCAGAAACTAGTCAACTTACACAATGAGAAATAACTATATATTGTTTACAAGTAGAATAAGCATTTTCACATTTGCACAAAGCAAAGTCACTTTCTTATACATTGAATAGTTGATCAGCTGGAAACACTTCCAATGAGGAGGTCTTGTGAAGTTTTACAGCCTTTCCAGACCAGAAATGCTCTTACTCTGTACCTTGGTGCATCAGATAACATTTAACCAGCAAAAAAGACGTGTGATTAGTGTCATAAAAAAAATAAACCAGTGCGCACTTTGTAACTCACAATTAGTAAATATTGTTTTGTCAGAGTTGTGCCTTAGGATGTAATAGTTGTTAGAAGTCAAAAGGGAGCAAAACTGATTTCTGTAACACATTACTAAACAACAAACAGGTGAATGAGTAATTGGAATGCAATATTTAAAGACAAAATAACTACCTATTCAAACCCATAAAATAACTACGATAATAAATAGAAGTGATAGCATGGTGTGGGAGATCTACCTAATGTATACTTCAAAGTTCATTGGAACGGTGCTTTTTAAACTGCTGAAATGGTGTTCTGCTGGGTGCAAAATGTTGTTCTGATTGGCAGATACACCATGTGCTGTTGTGGAGAAATAAATTACCTGACTGCTGCCTCAGAACCAAAAGTATCTGGGTGTCCCTTGGATTTATTTCCATACCTGTTTGTAAATCCTAAAGTGTTTAGCCAATGCATTTGAGATGTAGTAGTACAAAGTGCACCGAAGAGCCTCATTTTTACTGATTTCCTTGGTGAAAGGAAAAACCCCTCCGAATAATTCCACTCCATCCCATCAGCGGATATGCACACTCAATCTACTCATTACAAATATCCACTCCTCAGAGTGATAAAGGCTCACACTATGTATGAGAGAAAATAACACAGAAGATTCTATAGTATCCTCTGCAGTTTTAACAAAAGGAACAGGGATGTGCAAGGAGATTGGATGAAATAACCATGGGGCATATTATCAAGACAGGCAATATAATTATTGCCGCTTATAATTTATTTATTTATTTAGCGGCAGAAAACGGAAATATTTCAAGCAATACATTTAAATACACACGCATCAAATGTTGTCCTCTAGTGTTTAGAGCAACTCATCTGTCCTTAATACCTGTGCTAGAGGCTAAAGTAGAGCTAAGCTATGGACTGGCCGACTTGCATGTCTTACAGACTGCCATCCACTATTTTATTCTAAACCACTATCATTTAAATAGCAAAGTTCTAATATTTTTTCCAATAGAAGTCAATCTGTTTCCACAAAACCCAACAGTCTGGCAAGATGACTAAAGTTTGAAGAGTCTTGGTATTATATGAATTAAATTATTAGATGTTCAAAAGTACTTCCCTTTAAATCTCTTGCCAGCAAAGTCACAACTGTGTCTGATTTTCTACATCCCCGCTCATTCACTGGATGTATTTTTGTCATCCTTCTTGATTCACTGTATTAACATTTTCTTTGTGGATATCCTGAGCATCTGACATGGTTCCATCCTACAAGCACCAATGTTGGGCATCCTACTTCAAAATATTAGTGTCAATGATTAATTTGCAATTAATTTGTAAAATAATGAATTCAGTAACCCAAAGTTTTCTTTAGGAACCAACTGCAGTACTATCAGAATCCAGGTTTGCTGAAAACCTTTTCATGCCTTTTCTGTTACCACCCTACACTTCTTGTTTATTTCACTCTTACAGGTTCTTTTTCTGTTCTACCCTCTCCCTTTGTAACTGTGTTCCTATCTTTTCCTTTCTCATCCTTTCTGCCTTCTATTTCTCTCTGCATCAATCTCTTGCGACAAAAAAAGATGTCCTCATCCCCAAAAATAAGTGCTAGTTCCCACTTCTTGCAATTACTGGCACAAACTAAGCACTGAGGGCCTCATTATTGGATAACTGGGTAAGGCAGTGCCGCTAGTTATTCTTGCTGTGCTGCCCCACACCAATGCAAAAGGGAAGGAATGCAACATGTTTATGAAATACAGTGCGTTCCTGTCCTTTCCCCCTGCACCGGCGCACAATTTACTGCCAAGTGCTAACGTAGGTACCCATGCATAATGGTGCAAAGGTGCCTCCATTGCAGGCAGGATTGTTTTTGTGCAGGAAGGTGCGCCTTACTTTACAAAAACAATCCAGAGAGGCAGCACACATGGAAAGAAATGTAAATATTTTATTTATTTATTACGCCTGCTCTGGGACGCTTAAGGTTTTGGAACTGCCCCAGGTTTATGTGATTCGGTAAATCTGGGGCAGCATCAAATTCTGTGGGTGTTGCATGGGGAAACCCACTGCAATGCCCATGGAATACCTCCTTGATGCAGAGCAAGGCACAGAAGTGGCTTGAGCTGCTTTGTCTTACTCCACATCAATAAGGCCATGCAAAACCATGCAAAGTGGCCTTGCATTGCCTCATAGACATGATTGAGAGGCATGCGCTGGTGGAGCATAAAAAAAGTGATGCTCCAGTGGAGCAAGCCTCTCATAAATAAGCCCCTTCGTGTGTCTTCAGAGGACAGAGATATCTGAAAATACACAAAGAAGATGAAAAATGCAGCATCTGAGACTTTGAAACTGAAAAAACAGAAACATTTTACAGCAAACATGCTAATTGCTATTCAAAGCAGCAGTGTGGTGGTGAATGACGAAGTATGCCCCGAGGAAGACCCACACATGAGTAGTTCCATTAATGTAACACTGTAGGCTGAGGAGCAATAATCTGCCGAAAGCCAAGCAGACATAAAATGACAGGCCGTCTAGTTATAGATCAAACCATAAGCTTCACTTTTATTAACAATGGATTAACTATAGATCTGCGCCAACACATGCATAATTACTTGAACTGGTGCAAGACTTTCATTGCTCTGTGCATGTGGGAAGTCCTTGCTGGATGGCAATAATTCTACAGACTTTGGCAAGGGCCTGTCCCTTGAAAAATCTAAAGCTGCTACAAACAACTGTGAATGTCTTTGCAGATTTGTTTTTATTTTGTATCTCAGCATTTTAAAATGTCTGCGTATGCCTCGTTGTGTTTTATGGCATTTAAAGAGGGGCTCTGTGGCCCTTTCCATATGCATGGTCTTCTTTTCTACTTTAGACATAGATTTCTTCATTTAGTTTCTTTTTTTTAAATTAAAAAATGTTTAATTAAAGAGAGCAAAGAACATAAAGTATTTACAGCTAATGATAATAAACATCCTTTAGTCAATCCAAGCGAATACTGAAAAATAAAGAAATATGGAAAAATACACCTATCTCTTAAATTGAAGGAAGAAAAATAACAACAGATATTAACGATTTGACATAAGCATAACATAAAATAATAAATGATGAATCTAAGAACTTAAATTGAAATATATAAACTGAATGCTAAACAAGTGCATTTTAATCATTGTTTATAAGGAGAGATTCATTTTGTTTCTTTGACAAGACCATGTGATGAATTTGAAGTCCTAAACTGTATGGTGCAACCTACAGAGAATGTTAATAGGTAAACTATTGTTAAGGTGGCTGTAAAGGGATGTTAAGGGCAGGGTAACAAGAAGGCCTAATGTAATGAGTAATTTCAGCTTTTGGTGTTGTCCTTTGGTTTAACAACTTATTGCAATTTGTAAATTGTAATGTTTTATTGCTTCAATTGATTCGACTGGCACAATATACCAGATTACAAAGCTATGTAAAAAAAATCAAATAAACCAACCATGGTTTCCTCGTTAACACAAACACTTCTGTTTACCATCTGGTAAGGTATACTATTAAATGCAGAGCCCATTGGAACTTCAAGAATTCAAGATTAGAAACAACTCTTATGTCACAAATATATCTACATTCGAGCTATCAAACTTACTATCAGTGTCCAACCATGATACAGTTGAAAGAGACAGAAATCTCTTGCTGTGTTCATGATTTGGCTGCAATTCATTTTGAAGATAATCAATTAAGATTTGAAAGTTGTGGACTGTGTTTATTAGCAAGATCCCTAAGTCTTGAGTTTTACACTGAAAGGAATGAAGGAGTTCAAATTGTTGAAATCTTATCAAAGTCTTGAATGCAGTCAATTACATTTTGCTAAATTAGGCCTCCAATTTCAAAATTGACTTTTTTAGGACTTAGGTGTGAATAACAATTGTGAATCAATAAGTACATGCAGACATTTACAATATGGATTTGTAATCTCCACATACACGGACTCTCCAACAAAAATAACCACAATCCTATCCCCGTAGCATGTTTCAGCTTCCCATTAATGGTGTGGTCTGAGAACATCAAAATTGCTTCTGTATTTACATATTCAAAAAAATTATAAAGATTGTTTCCAACCACAGAAATACATATTAAACAACTCCAGTATAAGGCAGAGGTATATCCTTTTTTAGGGTGGAATACAAAACCGAGAACCAAACATTCTCATATGCAATGGAGGAAGAGTTTTCCCCACAAGGAAAAAAGTCAAATAAAATGTACGAATGCGCATATTTTCCAGATGGATAATAGACAGCTGATGGATGAAAATATGGGAATCTCATAAATTCCCAAGCATTCTCCAGGAGATATTGGCGAATCCCATAAAACTCAAAAATCTAAGTTCATTGTAGACACATGTCTATTATTTTGTAGATATCAAACTCTATTGAAGAAAAGAGTGAAGTGGAATTGTAATACCAAGCACACAGCTAGCTTTGGATCAATGCAGTAAGTTAGAAAATGCCAAGGAGACTTAACCTTATATCCCTGCCAGGACCAACTGCAATTGAGCACCAGAATGCATTGGGCTCAGTGGGGTCGCTAGCCTTTTTCCCGCCTGTGGCATTCCCTTTGTTTTCTGCCTGCCGCAGCCAAATGTAAGTGGGGAGTGCTGGCAGGCCCTTCATTTGGCGCCCGCGACCGGGAGCATGTCCCCAAAACACGTGCCGCCTGGGATGACCGACCTCCCCCGCACCCCTCCTTGCTACACCACTGATTGGGTTAATGAGTGTTGCAGCAGTAGAAGGGAGGGGAACCCGAGAAAAAAACCATCATGTGCTCTTGAGCATCTTCCCAGGATCCTGTATCCTGAATTAACCGCAAACTGCTCCTCCTGTGCTAACTAAAGTCTTTTCCACTTCTTCCAAATGAACGAGGAGCCCTATGTGACTGACATATGTAAGAACTATGGGGCATAATATCAAGAACAGCATTAAATTTAACACCGCTTTAGCGGCAGGAACCTGTGATAATTTTAACGCAGTTTCTTGATAATATGCCCCTATATAATAATATATCATACGTTATAATATAAACACGGTACAAAAGGGGGTGGTGATGGACGGAGCATTTGAACCAATCAAACACTCACACCCAGTCAAAAGATCTGGGTTTAATCCATCACCGTTCTTTAGCCCACTCTGCCACCCCAGTTCAGACATGGCTATATGCAAATCAGTCTGACCCTGTGCCTCAGGGGAACAGTCCAGCCCGAATTGCCAAGCCATGCCTTCCCTGGACCGGAAACAAGCTTCTGAGGACCAGTTTCTGGCATTGCAGCCTTCTTCAGCCCGGCTTGCTTGAATCCAGTGGCAAAGAGAGCAAGGGACTCACGTCTGAGCATACCCTGCCACACCTATGGCGGCCAAAGCGGTACAAAAGGGGGCTAAAGAACGGTGATGGATCAAACCCAGATCTTTTGACTGGGTGTGAGTGTTTTATTGGTTCAGATGCTCCGTCCATCACCACCCCCTTTTGTACCGCTTTGGACGCCATAACTGTGGCAGGGTATGCTCAGACGTGAGTCCCTTGCTCACTTTGCCACTGGATTCAAGCAAGCCGGGCTGAAGACGGCTGGAATGCCAGAAACCGGTCCTCGGAAGCTTGTTTCCGGTCCAGGGAAGGCATGGCTTGGCAGTTCGGGCTGGACTGTTCCCATGAGGCACAGGGTCAGACTGATTTGCATATAGCCATGTCTGAACTGGGGTGGCAGAGTGGGCTAAAGAACGGTGATGGATCAAACCCAGATCTTTTGACTGGGTGTGAGTATTTGATTGGTTCAGATGCTCCGTCCATCACCACCCCCTTTTGTACCATAATATAAACACAGCAAATCCTTTAAAGAAAATACCAAGATATACTATTGGACGTATTACTTAGGAAGTAGACCCTCCATTTTTGATTCCTATGACCCAAAACTTGAGACATTTTAGATCCCTGTTTACTGACAACATCGGACAACAGAACACTTTTGCCCATCAAATGTGCAGAGGTGAATTTCATGTACCCACATAAATCCCTATAAGCCGAACGACACAGGCAACCAAAATATTGAAAATAAGAAATTATTGAGCACAAAACTAAGCAACATTAGCAAGTTATTACTGCAGAAAATAGCATTTTTATTATTTCTACTATATGGAATCACCGGTCAGTACCACCGAGATTTTATCCATACACGGATAAACCAGATCCTGTAGCCAACATCAGAAAGCAGATGCCTGGGACAGAAAAGTGCAAAATGTACTACTACAATTACTGCTAATACTACTAATAACAATACTGCTAGTAAAAATGAATACTACTAATATTACTAATATTAGCTACAACTATGTATTATTAGTATTATTAGTGTTTCAATATTTTGTATGCAAATACATCATATAGCAAACTATGCGCAGATGAAGGGTATTTGCTGGAAAGAAATCAGTGCTGGTTAAGGAAATGTCTCAGTGACAGGAGTGGAACTGATTCTTGGCGTAGGCAAACAGAACTTGTTACAGCCTATTATGGAATATACACATTCAAGGCTAAGCATTTACCCCTTATTGTGTATTTAGTTCAATTCCCTGATACTTGCATTAGCTTGATCCATAGTGAAATTGAATTTACACTAAAAGTAGAGATAAACCTTGGCATTTACAAGGTTTTGATGTGCCAGTGGGCTGAGAAAAAAATATTATCATAAACCTATGTGCTAATCCTGGAACATTATCACTACTGTCACCTGTTATGGGTACTGGAATGTTTTTTCAGAACAAAATCCTTTTTAATGTCGCAGTGATGTCTTCGCTTGTAGATAATTGGCAGGCTGTAGTAGGAAGGATATCATTTGTGTAATATGACACAACATGTTTTTTGAAGTCTTCTTGGCAGTTCATTTTTACCAGGAAGCAGAAAGTGACACTTCGGTCTACAATATGACACCCTATGCTGTATCTGATAAGAAAGAAGATGACTTTTGACACAGCAATATAGCATTATATTTTCTCAGAAACGTGCTCATGATTCCAAGTATGTCCACATACATATATAAGTCTTATAAATGTAAGCCTAGCATTGCCGTTAGAAATGATAGCGTGTATTGTCATTCTTAGTATTTACTCAAAACATGTTTCTAAAAAATAAATATATATTCAGAAGAATCTGTCATTCCCTCTATGAGGTAATTCAAGCCTACATGAAGTTATTCATGCTCATTTTGAAGAAAAGCATTACTTACACAAAGTTGCTAGTGTTACCACTAATGATTCATACTCAACACCAGGTAGTTTATTTCCATCACTAAGCAATGTATTCCCAATCCAGCACTAAGATTTAAAAGCTATTGCACAGGGATCGAGGAACTCTAATCGACTGATGAAAGAATATTGGGCCATATTATCAAGAATGGCGATAACATTATCGCTGCTTTAGCGGCAGGAAACTGCTGCTAAAGTGGCGATAAGGGGCTTGATAATATGCCCTTGTGAATTCCCATAAAAGCTCAGGTTCACACCAGAACCAGGCCTTCTATGGGAATTCTCAAGGGCATATTATCAAGCCCTTTATCGCCTCTTTAGCT
Source organism: Lissotriton helveticus (assembly GCF_964261635.1). NCBI lineage: Eukaryota > Metazoa > Chordata > Amphibia > Caudata > Salamandridae > Lissotriton > Lissotriton helveticus. The sequence continues at coordinate 884,886,871 of NC_136065.1, read as the reverse complement.
GCAGTTTTCGGCCACTAAAGCGGCGGTAATGTTATCTCCTTTCGTGATAATATGGCCCGTTGTTCCCTTATCACAACTTTAGGCCCCCCATTACTTAAGACATTATTATCTCAATTGTATGCACCTGAAGAATATATATATATATATATATATATATATATATATATATATATATATATATATATATATACATTAATTCTTCACTGTGCCAATTCGGCTATTGGAGTATTGGAGGAGGATAACAAGAGCAATGCTACAGCGTATAAAGAGGACTGAACAGTTCAAAACTTTAGGGGGAATCATTGTCATGAGTGGGCCATCTGGTGAGTCTGTAGCTTAATATTTAATGGATTTTTTTTACTTTGGGTGTGTTTGAGGAGAGAACATGACTCTTTATATAATATATCCTTGTTCTGTGCTGAGTTGTATGGGGAGAGATGTTCAGATTTGTGTAGGAATATTTCTTCTCAAGATGTTTGGTACCTTGCACAATGAATCACATAATCTGCCTTGGCAGGTCAACTTTGAAGGCATGGTTGCTTGTTAGGATGGGAATGTCTGTGTGAGCCCAAAGTTAATGGCTAAATAAATGTTTGGTAAACTGGACACTGGGCTTAAAATACCTACGTTTCGTTAGTTAGGCGGCAGTGTACTTCAGTTAAGCAGATCAAATGTGGAATCATCAGTATGGCAGAAGATCAGACAATTGCGTCATGTTTTATGATTTTGTAGACTGAGAGAAACTGTGGAGATCGTTAATAGAGCTAGGTGCTGACTCTACATTAGTATATGCAATAGTGCCACTCCATAAGGATAACACAGCTAGGATTAGGTGTGGATTGGAGGGAGAGTTTACTGAAACCTTCCCCGTAGAAAAAGAGTCCACCAGGGCTTGTATAAGCCCCTTTGCTCTTTAGTCTATACCTAAGTGATTTCGCTGAATATCCGCTCACAGATTACATTGATGTCCCCATTATAGCAGGGAAAAAGGTCCTAATACTGCTCTTTGTGGATGACGCAATTTTATTGGCACAGACTGAAAATGCAAGTCCATAGTCTACTGCTCAGTTTTGTAAACTATTGCAAAACAAGCATTGGCATAGCCAATAGGTCTCGTCTTTGGGACCTTAAAAGTGTTTAGCCATGCAACAGTTGATGTTGTTGCACCAAGGCTGTTTTACTGCATAACTAAATACTTATAAGGTCCCAAAAGCAAGACCTATTGGCTATGTCAATGCTTGTTATCTTATGTACATGAGTGTGATGTCATCTGTGGGGATATTGGAGTTCTTGGCAACAGGGGTCCTATTCATCATCCTGCCCGTCATTCTTTAGGAAGATATTGGTGGTGCAGCCAGGGTTGTTCTGAACGTAAGGCCATGAAATAACTCTTGCACATATAAAAGTAGTTATTTTATAGCAGGAGTTTAATTCTAATTATTACAATGTTTATACTGTACAGCTAATTGCTCCTGGAGACTAAAAGGGGGTTATTTACCACCCGACTCACTGTTGCCCAGTAACATTGCCTCATCAAGCCTAATATGTGCCAAGCCCGGGATGAAGGTGATATGATGTACAACTTGCTAGTTAAGAGGAATATACTGCTTTTAATTCTCCTCCTTCCTCCAACTGTCACTCAAAGAAACTCAGAGTAGCAACACGCTTATCTAAAGTACACCAATCTATTCCAGTTACATCGCAAGTTCCAGCTTCGATTACCCATCAGAACTTATCCAACTATTTCTGTGGGTTCATAATACAAAGTCACTGGGAATATAAGCATGTTGGAGCGCAGAGTAAGCAACTAATAGAAGAGGCAGTTTCTTCGCACCTGTGGGGCTGGAACAACTTTCAGAGCAGGGTGCTGCCAACAGTTACATCGCCCAACTCATAGGGACTAAGAACAATCAAAGCATCTCACAAAGAGGAGCAGCAAATGAGCCACGCCTCTTCAGCAAGAGTGGGTAGTATGCGCTCTGCAGCCAGTAGTTCATTTAGGAGCACACAAACAGATCTAACTAAAGCATGGGTGCTAATGCGGTGTCATTTACATACAGAGCATTTTTGATTGAAAAGACCACAAACTTGACGCTTTACTGATAAAACTATGGTGTATGTGTGCACACACGACAATGTGTGGAAATCGGGACTCAGTTATTCAGCACATCGCTTAGTAAAGTGTCTCGATACGTTCAGATCCTCTTAAAGAGGTTTCTTTTCAAACTTAAGAATTACAAAAACGTGCCTAGTTAGCGCTGTAACTGCTAATATATTAGAAAATATTTGTTTAATTTAATTGCGGGTTTATATAGCGCTAGGAATCGACTCCCGGAGGAGTATCTCCACGCTTCGACCGCTGGGGAACCCGTCCTGGCTCACCCTGAGAGATGGTCCCTGATGGGTATCTCTAAGTTGCGACCAAGCATCCCCGGCGGTCTGGGGGGGCCGTTGTGAAGATGAGGCAAGCTGATGCCCAGAGTTGCCGAGTGTGGTTTCTGACTAGAGTAGGCACCGAGGCGAGAATTATCAAGTCCGCTGACCCTGGTCCACGACCCTGCCGCGTCGGGAATCGAACCCTGGTCCCAGGCCATTCTCTGCTTACGGGTCTGCCGCCTCTAACCAGTGAGCCACACTTCTCCACCATTGTTGAGACCATTACAGGCATTTCAAAAATTGTGTTAGAAAAACAAATGCGACATCCTTTACTCTCACACTCCCTGTAGCCCTGCAAGTTTGTCAGATAGACAACTTTCCACACAAAAAACAAGCATTTGCAGTCGCTCCTCACTTACTGAAAACCATGACTTGGAGAAACGGTTCACATCTTTTTCCTTCATTCATTTAGTTGCTTCCCTGTGAAATGGATAAAAAAAAGAACCAGCGCGCGCCTCGCGTTGAAAGTTAAAGAAACAAGCGTGCATGCCTAAAAAAGTGTCTGCAAAAGTGAAAGTGTTTCCCTTGCGGGAGCGAGCCAGGGGCACCATGTGTTTGTAAGTTAACTACAAACATATGGTGTCAAGCTCGCTCAAGCAAGTTAATCGCCAAACGTGCACGCGTTGCCATTGTAGGCAATGGAACGCGTGCATGTTTTAAAGACAAAAAACAAAGCGATTGCTAAAGGTCTTTAGCATTTCAGCGCATGCGCGCTGCTAGGCGAGACCTAAAGAACTTTTTGACTATTAATGCAACAACGTAAAAAGCATGGTGCTGAGACCTTAGCCTTGTCTTACGCAGAAGATGAGAATACATAGAGAGCCAATAGAGTCTGTTAAGCAATTTGAATATCTGGGGGCACAGTTTACTGAGGATCTGACGTGGAATTGTTACATACGCAAGGCAACTGCTTCTATGTCAGACTTCTGGGGCAGTTTTAAAATGTAGGTAAAAGTCAGGAGCCAAAAGTATAAGTTCTATTTTGCAACTGCATAGACAAGACGGCGGAAGCTGCAGCACTTAAGGGGCCGCGCTTTGGAAATATGGGAATTTAAACACACTACAAATAGCTGAGAATAATTTTCTCACACCTTTGTTTTAACTGGCCCTGTTGGCACTTAACATAGAACTTATACACACTCCAATAGCAGACAAAAAAGCCCTAAAACTAGTACTATACTGGATTAGGGCCATTCGGAACCCCAGAGCAGCAGTCTACGTAAAATGTTTGAAAGATGTGAATCACACTGGTGCACACGATAGAAATGCTTGGTTGTCAAACATAACATAAATATTAGTTGAAATGCAGCTGTGATCACTTAGGAGAAGCGCAACGTGGGATGAGTTAACAATCATCAAGGAGTGCCATTTCGAGACTAAACAGGAGAGGAAACTTTCCCTTATTAGACCTGGGAGTCTAGTGGGGCACTATTTTAGTAATAATTTTGGCTCCATCAACATGTTATGTATGAATTTGATTTACCCTGAACAAAAATGTGCACTTTATATTGAATGTAGGCTGCGTATATTGCCAACAAGAGACTGTCTAGTTATGTGTTCTAAGCTTTACACAATGTAAGGTTATTGTGACTGCAGAAAAGGACAACCTATTGCATTTTGTGCTGTTTTGCACTAAATACATATTGAAAGGTGGCTTGTGTCTCTTTTTTTAGCAATTATGAGATTAATTCTGTTGGAGCAGTTTTACCATTTTGTTTTAGAACAGATGATGAATGTATTTTTAATTCAGTCACCTCATATTTATGAGTAGTTTGGCCATGTATAAGGGGCAAGGTAACTGCCCAATAAATATGACTAAGCCCTGTATACAATTATGGATGCTATGGTGCTTAATATTTTTTTAAAAAGGTTGTACACTGGTAGCCCGGGAGGATCTTGATTAGGAGTTGCTGCACCTATGGATACTACTTCTCATATCCTGTAATACAATATGATTGGTCGATGATTGTTGTTTTATGGGGTCATTATGTAACCTGAGATATGCCAATATGTTATCGCTGAGCAGAAGTATGATGTGGATAATATGGTGCTTCTGCTCTTCATTCCTATATTTTACTGTGAACGCACCTGCACTTTAGGGGGACATTAACCAGTAGCCGTAGGTCTTATGGGCATCCCGCTTCCATCATTTGTTATTATTTCTGTAGCCCAACATGACTAATAAGTGATTGATTTATGTGACTTTATGTATTTATTGATCTATGGCTATTTATCAATATATCTTATTTTTAAAATTGTATGGCAGAATGGCGACACAATAACCAATAAAATGGATTTAATTGCTGCATGTTTTATGTAGTTTAGTTGTGGCCTTTGCATGAAGCCTTGTACAGATTGAATTTATTTCCATAAACTAGGTATTTTATAACACTACAGGTGCAATCTGCAGTTGCAGGAACACTGGGGGAAAAATGGTACAGGTGCATCAATGCTTTCTTTGTCATATTGTTGATGTGGCTGATGATGTTTAAAGGGAAAAAGGTACACCTAGATTGGAAGCTATCAACTTAGTTGAGGGTGTCTAGGGAGGGTTGCTGGCCAATTGTAAAGGATGTCAGTAGTAGATCCTCCATTTTGTCACTAATTTAGTAGAGACAGTTGTTGTGCATGCTGGGATGCAACTGAAATGTGTTGGTGAACCTAAATTTACCTGCACAGTTCTTCATGAATTTGCGTGTTATCTACCAAAACACACAAAGGAGTCTATCATAAAAGTTTAAATGAGTCTTGCACAATGAATTAGTAGGTATTGAAACTGGCACCAGTCCTGAAACTTGTGTAACCCCGCATATTACTGAGGTGACTTTGCACTAGTATGCACAGTTAAAGAGGAAAATGTGTTTCTTGAAAGCATCCAAATCCCTTATCCGCATCCGTTATCTTTCAGGATCATGAACACCTGAACTTCTTTGAAGGGTGCAACAGAGATGGAAAGGATAATGAGGATGGTGCAGTGAGAGTGCAGAGATCGTAGTGAGCTATTCATTAAAAATTTCATTTAGATTCCCAAGAGCTTTACTAGTTGGCTGTCAGAGGGGACCTAACCAGTTCTTTTTTCTATAGGTAGGTGTTGGTTTGCGAAATTGCCTACCTTCAATAGTTCAATTATGGGAGTAAGACTTTGCCATTTGCTTGTTTAATCATTAGCTTATGCAACAACCAACTTTGCTCGTGGTTGGCTCATTTTCTCTCAATTTCTTTCTAACTTTTAATCCTGTTGTGTCATCTTTCAGAGCTCATCAGTCTACTATCTGTTGCTCTGGGCTTTACCTGATTTCAGGATGCATCGGTTTATGGTATTACTTGAACCATGTGTTAAAGCAAGTGCTTGAATGTCTAATTGAATTGTTTGTGCATGGCTCAAAGATGGAAGTACTATCAAAAAGCTGGCTTAGTGGAGACTCTATGGTGTGATGGAATACCGCAGATCCAGGAGGTTCTTTGTTAATTATACATTTCATGACGATGCTGGATCAAATGTACATGGGGTCAGACCAGGATAGGCCGAAATACTGGTTAATATGGAGACTGTAAGAAGGCGCCATACATTCTTGCAAAATGACATGACTCAACAACATATTCCATGGGTGACCTTCAGAAATCAGAGCTGGCAAGCAGATGCAGGTATGGCCATATGCCTTTCATTATTACCTTATGCAAGGGAACATAACCCAGGGGGCATGTGGAGACAAGCATATTCATGATGTCAGGTACAACAATAGGAGATACATGGTATGGCAAAACAGTGCAAAAGGAATAGGGAATTTCCATGGGTTGGGTGTTGACAGACCACAGTGAACGCAGACAGTATGTTTAAGAAAATGGATGATACACCCGTGAGCTGAATGAAAAATGGCCACTTTTCTGTTCTTTGCAGTTGAAATGCCATCTTGTCCCCAATGCTGAACCTCTTGCGTCGAAAAGCAGGGATCATGATACAGTTTTCATGCTTTTGACAGTATCCAGATGGCAACATTTCTCTCGACCAAAGCACTTACAATTTGGCAACTTTGATATAGCTCCTGCCCTGACCCTACCTATAAGCAGACATTTTGTTATGAGTATAAGAGAAAATCCAAGTGCCTCACACTCATATGCATAGCTTGTGTTTATATAACCACATTGCCTTCTTTATGCTCAGACTCTCTATTATGCTCAGTCACCTATTTTCAATTGGAATAAATGAATGACATCTCTCCCCAGACATCTTTATGTATAAGTTGTCACCGTCTCTGCATTGATAAAAACATGCTATGGAATAATTGTTTGTCACATTCATAGCTCAATTTATTTTTTATTTATCCATGTCTTACACTACATATTTTCGTCAACATTAGTAAATTCATGTTCTTTAGATATTGCGCTATGTCATATGTCAAATGAGATGTATTGCAATCTAAAAAGCATGTGTAGAGATTCATGTTCTAGAAACAATTAGTTGACTCCCTAAACACACAGTAGAAATACAAGTGTGGAACAGTGTATGCTATCACATACAAGATGTTGAAATTGTGTCAATTAAAAAAGAAATGTACCAGTGGATTGTGTAGTTAAAAAAACCCACATATTTTACCACAAAACAATCCGTTGCTGTCCCACATTTCATGAAGAAATTTTAATAGTAGAGTAGTCAACAGAAACAGTACCCTCGGTGGAATATAAATCTTCATATTACAAGTTGTGTGGAAATGCATCCAATATGTTTTAGATCAAAATGCCGTGACACCTACAACAACTGATGCACCTTTTCAACCAAACTGATCCTTTTTTAGAAACTCAAAGGAGCGAGGGAATGACACATAAGCTGACAATAAGGGCTTGTAATAATGAAGTGAGTACTACTGGATAGTTCAGCAGCTTTTGACTCCACACAGGCTTGGCCCTGAACCGGCCAACCCCTGATTGTTTGTATGGTGCCTTCAATTCTATTACCTTTTGAAATGTTTAATGAGTACATAGGTTTTGGTGTTGCCCTAATGTTAAGGTAGGTTCTAATTGATATTGACGAGATGTCCCTTTTCTGTAGTTGTTGTTTAGATAATTTGTCTCTTGTGTGATGTATGCTAACGGTGTTTGTGAAATATTCACAGACGTTTAAGAGTGCAAGAAGTTTTGGCTTCAGCCATTTTACATGTGTTTTATCCGTCCCCATTTTGTTCTTAGATTAGACCTTAACAACAATTCCGAATTATTTGCATTTTTTACTTGAACAATGTACCCTGTTTTTTTCTGTCCACACCAGTTATTTTTGCGGAAGAAATGTTATTGTAAAAAAGCTTCATAAGCAAATGCATATAAATGCTTCAGAATTACAAATTGTGTGGAGATATACGTTAGTATAAAGCATGAGACTTAATAATTAAGGTGTTTCCCTTTTTTTCCATAAATAGCCTACAAAGACAAAGTTTCGGAAATATTGGACAATAAATAAGATAAAAACAAATTGAAGAAACAGGGTATAAGTCATCACAATCTAATGAGTTACCAGATGGTTTGTTAAGTCATTGTCAAGTACCTTAGTACATTTTTTATTACCTCATCAGGCTTTCAAGTTATTGTTCATAAAAGTGTGCCTGATGTGTTCAGACTTTCAGACTAGATTCATTTTTCCCCTCAATAAACTAACTATAAAAAATTGTTTGTGGAATTTGGATGTTAATCAAGCGTAAAGAATTAGCTATCTGTAAAACACTTAAATTGTTTTTATATTTTCGTCCGTTTGATTGGAGATAAATGAAAAAGAATTTCATGAGAAGTAGCTGTTTGACTTTCAATCGCAATTAAGTTTGAAAAATATCCTCTTTAGAAAAACGATTGCCTTCTTTGAAGAACACTGTGGGTACCGACTTGGAAAATATTTCTGTTTATATTCCTCCCATCTGTTTAGGAGATTGTATTTTTAACTTAAATATTCAAAGTAAATGTCAATGCGTCTACAGTATGCCAAATATATTGTTTTTCTTTCTAACTGTAGTAGGACAAAATCATTATGTTCATTTGTTTATTGTAGTATTATATACTTCATGTTTTTTATTTTATGGAAATTAATTGATTTTTCTATATTTCATGTTCTTTCCATGAAAAGTATTCTTTCAATAAAATATTTGTGTAAATTATTTCTCTCACATAAATTTAATGAAGGCATTATAATTCTCTCACTCTGTTACTGCCATACAGTGTACAAGAACATGTTACCATACCAAGAATCCAATTTGGGCAGTGAGGTTCACCACAATACCTGATTTTAGAAATATTCTTCTGAATTGAAGGGAAATGTTTACTATTTTGGGTGGTTTGAAGTTTGCTGCCAGACTTGTCATATACAGTCAATATTTGAAAGCTGTAATTATCAATTTCTACACTGAATGGCTAAAGCTGAGGGCCACGTCATTTCATTGCAAACAGAGGTTGATGCAGGACCAAGCATCATATGAGCCTTGAAACACGAGTACGGCCAAATAAATAACATGTATCAAACGATTACTGGTAGTGAATCTCTGTGGCTTAAATCTGTTTGGCACAAGGTACCTATGTTTGACGATTTGCCCAACCTTCTTCTAGTACATCTGGGAAGAAACAAACATTTTGGTGGTGGATCATTCCAAGCTCAAGGCTCTTTCTACCTTCTGCAGCTTGCCACCTTCTCCCCTTAAGTAATTTTTTTTCAAATAACTTGTGAAGTACTTTGAGGCTTACCTCTTTTTGACATTTATTTTCTCTTCACTCCAACCAATAACCTAGACTCTAGAGGTTTTGTGACTTCCATTGACCTATCACGGCAAGTGATTATAAGACTCACTTCACACCAACAACCTCTTCCCCTAAGAAACAAACATTAGGGCTATTGTTGCTAAAGAGAAAGAGGAGACATTGACAGGTAGTGCAGAACATGGGCATATGTGCGGTGGCAGTCAGCAGGACTGTTTCATGTTACCCTCACTCATCCCAAAGGGATGTCATGCTTCATCATAGGGCTACTGCTCCTCGTTGGGCTGATGGTCTAATGCCCAACGGGTTGCCTCAGGGTCCCTTTGGCGGAAATCTTTTATTGGTATGCCGTATGATGAATGCAAGGTAGAGGCTAAGTGGGGTGGTATCTCATGTGTGATGATGTGGGTTAAAACTGGTCAGGGAGGCAACCAACTACTTTTAATAACTGGACCTCCCTGTCAGATTAAAAACCTTTATAGGTAAAGGCTACCAATAGGGTCATAAAGTACCCTTGTAATCTGATATGAGTATTCCTGGCCATCACCATAATTTTGCAAGGATCACTTCCACTGCTTATGATGCCAAACCAAATAACTTAATCACTGCCCCTTTAATTCAAGAAGGTCAGTCTACATTATGATTCCCTATATATTTCATAAGTCTCCCTTTATATTATGTTGAACGTACTGAAGGAGCTTCATTCCTAATGTCACTGAACCCATTAATCAACTTAGGTGGAATATGTTATTCTGTTCTCTAACTTATGACACTACTACTAACTACAGTGCTTTTATACTCTTGGTTTGTGAACTAAAAAACTACATGTAATATTTGTAATGCCTGGTAAGTAGGATTTATAACACCTCAGCAAGGCGCAAAGCTTCCTTCAGTTGAGTCATTCATTGTTGAAACCATAGAAACTTAATTTACCAAAATATATTACTGATTAATAGTAACAGAAAAATGTGAGTGAACATAAAGTAATCAGAAGCATTCACATATGCTCATATGTAAGTAGTGCATAATGTAACATGCTAAAGTGGTTGAAGGACAATAAGAGAACATGTTGCATGTTTTTGTTCATCAACTGTACCGTAGCATTACAAACAAATATATTCCTTATCTAATCACATGTTTTGTCAATTTGAGTGTGTGTGTGTTTTGTGTGTGTATGTGTGTCTGTCAGCATTCACCCAAAATGTAGTTGTAAAGGTTCACTTTATCTCTACATTTGTTTATCTGTTCAATGGTGGTAATCCACGCCTGGGAAGTTTCCTACTTAAAGTGTACACCTTTGGTGCGGGAAAGATGCAGCATTTTACTTTTACAGTGATGGGCACTAAGGGCCAGATGTAGGTAAATCTCATTTACCGATTCATAAATACCGAATTTTACCGATTCGGTATTTATGAATCTGTAAATGAGATGTAGGTAAAATTTGGGTATTTTTTACCGAATCGGTAAGATTCGGAATAGGTATTTGCTATTGAATCCTATGGGCCTTGACGCCCATAGGATTCAATAGCAAATACCGATTCGGTATTTACCGAATCGGTAAAAATACCGAATTGCTAAGGGGGACATGGTGTCACTTTGACACCCTGTTGCTCCCCTGTAACTGGCTTTTGCGCCATGTGGCACACATACATGCCCTTAGGGCATGTCTGTGTGCCACATAGCACAGGTGTACATGCACAGATGTGCATGTACACAAGAATTCGTAATTTACCATGCAATTGTATTGCATGGTAAATACCGAATTCTAAAGGCCCTGTAGCACTGTTAGAAATGCTACCTACATCTCAAATTACATATTCGGTATTTTTACCGAATGGTACATTTATCGAATCGGTAAAATTTACAGAAACGGTAAATTTACAGATTCTGTAATTTTACCGATTCGGTAAAATTACCGATTCGGTCAAATTGCCGAATATGTCCGTTTTTTGTGCCCCTACATCTCCATTGCCCTTTACCGGTCGGAAACGGCCAAAAATCTGTATTTTCGGCCGATTCCGACCGGTAAAGGGCTACCTACATCTGGCCCTAAGTCATATTGTCTGAAACATTATTCAGACTGCAAAGTGTCAACATTTGGAGTATGCCTATGGTTGCTATTTTCATGGAAATAGAGTTTTAGCTCAGCACGAATAATAATGCAAAGTGCATTTTACCTTCTAAATTCAACAAAAGACAAAATTATATTAGGATGTGGCCAGAAGTACTAAAAAAGAAAAGTAAGAGCAAAGAGAGACTACACAAAGATCCGATTGATAGTTTGTCAGAATTTTTCAACACCGCCTTGTTTGCACAGTGATTGTAATTGCAAGTTGGGTGGTATATTAATGCATCTAATAACTATATAGTGCATTAAATATCTCACCCGTCATTAAATTTCAACAGGTCAAACCTGGTGGAATTTAATTGGGGGGGAAAATGTACAGTATTGCTGAACAATGTGGCTTTTTGGGGCAAAAAGTACCAAAGTCTACATATTACTCCACAAAAATTCACAAAATGTTTTATTTATTGCACCCGATGCCTAACTAGCCCCAAGGAATCTTTGTGTATAAGGTGAAAATAATTAAATCTCCATCCACCAAGCTGGGAATTTGAACCTATATGTTTATTCAACGTAAAAGGGCTGGGGATTGGAGAGGGCTAATAAGAAAACTTATTATCAGTGAGTGAAACCTTCCTTCAGAAAATGACGGTGTCTGACATGAAACCATAAACGGTTCAACCATTGTTTTTCATTTGGAGTGGACATACAATACTCTGCCTGAAATCCCTTCTCCTGACTATGTATTCAGGAACCTTCCTTTCTGTAAGTGAACAAAAAGTGCTCAGAAGTATTTTGACGTTAATTAAAGCTGTCATCTGTATTATCTGTTCAATACAGCTATAAAGTGGCAGCAGAAGAAATGGGATGTGCTCAGACTGTGGCCATATTGTGTATTATCTGCTGTTCTAGTTGTATTATAACTCCCTGGGATACAGAGGATACAATACATAGGACAGACAAAAAGAAAATTTGGGCCCTGGCATCAGACTTGCCCTTGTCCACATAGGACAAACCCTTCTCTGAACTAATCAATATTTAATTTCAAATCAATTGGCAAAGTGCTTCCCATTATAACAGTACACTTAGTGAATAAATTAACTTTGCAGCTCTCATGCAGATAGTTGTAAAGCAACATTTTGTGTTAGCGCTTGTATGAAAGACTAGTTCAACCGGTGCTAAGGTCAATAAGTTTACTTCCTTCTTAACTTCCATTCACAATAAAGTGTTTGTTATTTCTGTGTATCTCTTCTGACACCTTGTCTTTTTAGGGCTAGCCCATTATTCCTCAATTACATGAATGAGACCCCTGATGCCTCTAAATCCCTCAGCTACTCCCCTTCTCCCTGGGTCCTACCCACAAAATGTACATTGTAATCCTAACCTCTGTAATTCCTATTTCCTCCCTTTGATTCTTCCATAGCTACGACCTGCCACTTTCTCCTAAGACTCAGATTTATCTGCTCTCATCTTCATAGATTATCCACTTGTGAATGTCTTCTTTTCTGTTGTTGCCCTCTGGTATTGACCCTGCTCACTGTGGCACTCTTCTCTTTCCTTGCAATTGTCTGCCCTGAGTCCGCATCTCTGTGTCTGCCCCTTCTTACCACCAAACTCACAAATTAGTTATGGGCCTACTTGCTAATTTCGTTTAACAACAGTTATGTGCACTGAATACTGCTGATAGGCATTGATTTATGGTCAGGTACTAAATTGCACACATTATCTACATCAAAAACTGTACTTACAATAGGCATAAAGTGACTTGATGATCCCAAGGAAAATAACAGATGCTTTTGAAAGTGTTGGGCCCATAAATTCTGGCCCACTTCTAGAATCACAATCCCATGGGTCTATTTAGCAACATGGAAGTGTAGAGGGGAGACAATGTTGTTATTATTGCCAATCAAATCAAATAGAAATCCTTTGGACACATAGTAACCACACACAACTACGTAAGGTTAGTTAATTTATTAGAATGCCAAAAATAACTGAACATAAAGACACCTCAAGATGAGTGTGGAGAAATACATCCGAATCAGCATAAAGTCTAATCTGTGTATCAAATTGAGACGATGTAGCATATGTAAAATAATTAATTCAAGAAGCAGGAGGCCTGAGGATCAGAAAGCATGAATCCAAGTTTATCTGCATTGAGGGTTGATGAGTAAAAAGCATCAATCTATCCCTCTACTAGCAATAAAGTGACATTCCTACTTAAGCATCTCCAGAAAAGAGTAATAGAATGTGTCAGCATGTGGAGTCTTCCAAATAAGTCTCTCCACCATTGATGGGTCAATAGAATAAAGCTATTGAGACAGGGCTTCTTTTAAGATGCTTTCTCTTCGAAGGCAAAGGAAGAAGTGGGCACTTTCCCTACTCCCAACATCACAATATTTCACGTATCTTTCCCAAGATTCTTTGTAGGTCATGCCATCTGCTCTGAAGACAGTCCTAAATGTAGTTTTCATGGAATAAAGGTGTTCTTCTTCTTGCAACAGTTTGTCCTTGGTTACCAGGCCTTCTCCTGTATGAAGCACAATGATATTTCTTTATCAACTAAGGCTAATCAATTGTAACTTCTTCTTTCCTCGCCTGACTAGTAAAAGAAAGATATTTTTCTACCTAACAAGAGTGCTTCTTTCACCTGCAACACAAAACGTGAGAAAGAGCAAATTTCACAGGCAAACATGAAATTCAGCTACTTATTCTAAAGCGAGAGCTTACAGAGAAAAGCATTTCAGGCCTACAAGATCGAGCTAGCATAAGAAACCAGTATATGAGCTTTACGAATTTGCATAGGAAAATAAGGCAAATCCAAATAATGCATGTACCTTCATGCAAACCAATACCATTAATAAACAAATTTAGTACATGAATAAATGTCAGTTTCACAACAAAAGCTCTTCACATTAATTTGTTCTGCTAGTTACATTAACTTTCTACATTAATTCTACATATTACTTTTCAACGACCTAATCACATCACAGTTCAAGTTAACACATTTCACATTTCTATTACCTCATGGTAATATGACAAAAGATTATATTTGGGTGCACTCTACACATGTGATTATAACGCACCCATATGAATAAAATGTGACTTCTGGTACATCACTTTCATCATTCTGTTGCATTTTGCCTGCCACTAACCATATCTCAGATCTTATAAATCATAACACTGAAGATGAAAATGGTGGCCCTCTCCCTTCTATTTTGAAGCTAAGCAAGAGCATCAGAGGACGTGTTATCTGAATGGTAAGCCCTAGTGTGGCCAAAAGCCCATTCTTAGGGTAACGTGTCACATGCCAGTTGCTATACATTGCTGTCAACTTCTTCCAATGAAATTTGCTGATTGTTCTCAACGCCTCCCCTGATAGTGACAAGGATGTTGCAAAGTTGTCATCTATGTCACTCAAGTCTGAAAGTCAGTTGCTAATTTTCAGCATTTATGTAGAAATGGCAGGGGATTGTGAATTTGTAATAGTGAGGGAAGAACTTAGTTTCCTCACTACAGATTCCAGAATGTAACCGTGCTTTATTTTCAGCCAGCTCTCAGATTATTTTTAAGTCTCAGAGCCTTATTTATAGTTTTGAAAAACGGTGCAGCCAACAAAAAGTGGTGAATGTCTCATCCACCGTATTAAGAGTATTTGGATGTCAATGGTGCTCTAAATGCTGCAGACCTGACCTCTCCATTTTTTTGGGTGAAGCCACATATATCCACCAAATTCCAAATAAGTGCATGTGTCCTGAGATGGCTTAGAACATCTATATTAAATGTGCTTCGTAGTCCCTCTCTTCCCAAAAACAATAACTCATCTTGGATTACAGCTACCCAAGCACATTAGAATACATGAAAGCTCTGCAGGAATATAAGTTAGTGATTTCCCAGGCCAAGTCAGCCTATTTCACCAACAAAATTCAGGAGGCCTCTAACACTTCTAAAGAACTATTCAAAACAGTAGCCCATCTAGCAAGGAGTCCCCGCGATTTGGTCTTCTGCCCTAACCAGAACTTTGTAACGAGCATCGCCACCTTCTTTCAACAAAAGGTTCAGGCAGTCTATGATGACCTTAGCACCTTAGCAGCAGACACTATCTCTGACAACAACAACAGTACTACATTCGTTGCATCCAACTACCCCTGCTTACCCCCTCTTGAGGAGGCACAGGTTGGCACCCTACTCGCAACGATGAAATCAGGATCCCCGTTAGAACCCTGTCCCCCCTACGTACTGCATATGATCCCGGAGACCATCACTGCTGCTCTCACTCCCTTGCTAAATAAGGTCATCAACTCAGGAGTATTCCCTTTGAGCTGGAAGAAAGCCTGCATTCGGCCCATCCTCAAGAAAGACACCCTTGACCCTTCTGATCCCAAAAACTAGCAGTCTATCTCCTGTTTGCCATTACCAGCAAAAATTCTGGAAAAATCCATGAATCAAGAAAATATGAGATATGTGGACCAAAATAAACTATTAGACTCCTCTCAGCATGGATTCAGACCCTGTCACTCAACAGAGATGCATTAATCCTGGCCACTGAAGACATTCGAAGGACCATGTATGAGGGTGGCAGAACGGCCCTCATCCTATTAGACCTAACAGCAGCATTTGATACTGTTAATCATACGATCCTGCTAAACAGATTACAAACCCTAGGATTTTCTGGCACCGCTCTTGCCCTTGTAACATCTTTTTTGAATTCTTGCATTCAGCAAGTGCACTGGGATGGGCTACAATCGGTGGAATTCACCCTCCCGGGAGGGGTCCCCCAGGGCTCGGCGCTGTCACCCACTCTGTTTAATTTGTATGTCACCCCTCTAGCGGCATTAATAAAATCACATGGCCTACGATTAGTGTCCTACGCCGACGACACACAAATTGTCGTGTCAATCTCCCAATCCATCGAAGCAACAGCAGAACGTTTTAGGAATGGCCTCCTAGATGTCAAAAGCTGGATGAGCCATCACTTCTTAAAGCTAAATACGGACAAGACCGAGGTTATAGAGTTTGGCCAAAAACCTTCCATATGGAGTGACCTTTGGTGGCCTCCTGAGTCTGGTTCCTGCCCCAGTACAGCAGATAAGGTCCGTAATCTCGGCTTTATGCTGGACAAAGACCTGTCTTGCAGGGTGCAAATCAACCAGATAACGTCCGCTTGCTTTCACAGCATTAAAATTCTCAGAAAAATCCTACTTTACATTCCGCCTACACTTCAAAAGACGGTGATGGGAGCCTTGGTTATGTCCAGAGTGGATTACTGTAATTCACTCTATTTGGGTACGGGAGAAAAACAGCTGACCAAACTATAGGCAATTCAAAATGCCGCAGCCAGGGTCCTCTTGAACCTCCCAAAATGACACCCAACCTCTAAAGTCATTCGTGGACTCCATTGGCTCCCACTTAGGTGCTAAATTCAGTTCAAAGCGCTCTGCCTGGTCCACGAGTCCCTGCATGGTAAAGGTCCGGATGATCTCGCAAAACTCCTTTCCCGCTATTTCCCACCACATACCCGGAGATCAGCTACCCAGGATCTTGTCTGCCAGCCCAGAATCAGAAAAGCGCGTTGGGGGGAAAATCCTTTTCCCATCAAGCCTCCAAACTATGGAACTCACTGCCCCCCACGCTTCGCTCACAAAAATCCAAAATGAGATTCAGGCAGGCATTAAAAACATGGCTTTTCTCCCTGCCCTAACCACCTCTCCCCTGTTCTTCTGCACCATAGCGCCAAGATGCCGCGGCATTCGAGCACTTTAATAACATTTCAGTCAGTCAGTCAGTCAGTCAGTCAGTCATTCAGGGAATTCATACGAAATATAAATACACAACACGAAAAATAGCATTTCGTAAAATGTCTATTCTGATCCTAGGCTCAAAGGGGCAGATTTACAAGCCCCCTGCGCCACCAGTACATCACTTTTTGTGACGTACAGGTGGTGCATTTTACTGCTGACCTGCACTGGCTCCCCGTCAACAAAAGGATCACCTTCCGTCTCCTCACCCACGCACACAAAGCCCTACACGATCAAGGCCCGAGCTACTCCAACAACCGCATCAACTTCTACGCTCCCAAACGCCACCTCCGATCAGCCAGCCACGCCCTCGCCACCGTCCCCCGAATCCGAAGAACGACAACAGGAGGAAGGTCCTTCTCCCACCTGGCCGCCAAGACCTGGAACTCCCTCCCGACCGACCTGCGCCTGACCCAACACCACCTCTCCTTCAGGAAGAAGCTCAAGACCTGGCTGTTCGAGCAGTAGCAGCACCCCCCCCCCCCCCAAGCGCCTTGAGACCCTCCGGGTAGGTAGTGCGCTCTATAAATGTCCTTGATTGATTGATTGATTGATTGCTTCATATGTACAAGGACAGGAAAAGCCACCCTGTGTGGCTTTTCCTGTCCTTGTAAATATGGTCCCTTTATAAGCAGCACTTTGCGTGAGGGGGCGTTCCATGGGTGTTGCTGTGGGTGTTCCCACGCAACACCCATGGAACAAGACACATTTCCCGATTTACGAGGAATCGTAAATCTGGAAATGCATCTGAATGCTACGCCTCCCCAGGGGTGGCATAGAAAGGCGCAACGAGGAGAAATGTTTTAATTTCTCCTCGTTTTTTCCTCTTTCAAAGCGTGCTGCATTCTACAGCATGCATTGAAAGAGGAAAATGTCTGTAGTGATTGTTTTTGTGCAGGAAGGTGCCCTTTCTTGCAAAAAAACAATCTCCCCATGACGCAGGCATCCTTGCACCATGGTGCAAGGGTGCCGGCGCATGGCAGCAGTTTGTGCACCAGCTCAGGGGGAAGCACAGAGATGCGACATATTGTTGTAAATATGTAGCATCCCTGTGCTTTGAAAGTGACTCAGTGCCGTGCAGCCAAATGGCTTGAGAATGCACTGAGTCACTTTCTTTAATGCTGCCCCAACGTTTTTTACCCATGCAAAGTGTAATCCCTAGCAGACCTAAACATCCTTCTTAGGCCCAATCTTATTTCAACAAGGCACACATTCTGGTTTAATTATCTTATGCCTTAGCCAAAAATGATTCACAGCATCTTTATTTCACCTACTGACTTGTATCAGGGGCAGATCCATAAGATCTGACAAAAGATTGCAGATTATTATCATAAATATGAACAAGGTTTGTTTGCCCAGTTTATTCCATTTTCCTACTATGGTTTCTTATTAGGTGGGTATTGTGCCAATAATGGTAGAAACTTATTTATTATCGAGCTAACTCGCCCTAAATATTTAGGATGTAATCGAATTGGCCTGACTCACTAATAAAACTCAAACATTTATACACGTGTAAGGTACTCATACTTTAATGAGTTTTGGGGATGCACACACATTCCCAGAAGTATTTGGAAAGTTATGCAAACATTCACATTTCCATGCGTGCGACTGAGCATTTCATGACATTTATTCTAGTTGCTGTCCGTCCAAAAGGCCATTGTGTGCCCAACACAACTCACCCAACGCCAACACTTTCCGTTTTCTTCTTTATCTCCATGGAGAAAATATTTTCATTGTGATTGTGCCTGGGAGCACCACTCTATTTCCCCCAGCAAGGGTATTTAGAATAGCTTTATGTCACAGCAAATCTCCCACCGTTTCAACTCTGGAAAAGGTTGGAGAGAAATTTGTGACTGCTCAGAAATTCACAATTCGGTGAGTGTTCACAAGTTCTGAAAGAAACGCAAGCTTTGCTTCACTCACTCGCCAACCCTTGCATGTGATTCACTACTGCATAATAGTACTCACGCAGGGCACACAATTATATAGTAGTGAAAGCATTCAAGCCTGCACGCAGTTCTATTCTCTTTCGAAGAACAACACAGATAGCGTGACCTTTGCCACGTTTGACCTGTTTGTGCATTTCTGAAGTATACAACGCACGCAACCTTCCGAAGTGCATGTAATGGCGGGAGATTTCACAGTGGCAATACGCTGTTTTATTTCTTTTCGTGTGTGAACTGCTTCCTTGTCGCCTCAACCCCTCTCTGACCCGCAGACTGCATCAGTGACCCTGATTCTGTCACCCATTACCTTTTGCACGGAGCAGTTAGTCGATATTATAGCTGCTGCTCCGCCGAGGATCACAGGAAGTGCGCATTGCTGCTGTAAATATCACAGTGGAGAGACAGTAACAAGCCAGGCAGTACCTTAGCACTCTATTTTAAGGCGGCATTCCCCGGTGGCTTGGCATTCGGTGCACAGATAGCCTCTACTCACTCTCTGACCGTAAAAATACACCGAAGGTCCCCAACCATACCTGCCCCTGCTGTCTACCAGGGTGGCGAGTAAAACAACAGGGCTCTCAGAGGACTCTATTGCTTTCCACTAAAAAACAGATGTTTAAAATAAGCCATCGCAAATTGAGCAGTTTTTGCTATTGCAATTAGGACAGGGGCGATTCCACAATGCAGCAATGCAGTGCCCTTTTTAATGTGCCTGGTCATGTTTATGACTGTTAGGTTTTACTTGTTTCACAATTTACTATTATAACAATCGGTCTGTCATGTAGCACACTCTAAAGAAAGAAATGCATTTGAATTTCCTTACCGTTGGTTTATTTTTTTATGTTTAATATACTGACATTAGTAGAGCGGATTTGAAATAAAGACAAAACTGTGTCAACGTTTTTTAATTTGTAGAAAATGCCTTGGAATGTACATAAAAACAAGGTGTCATCATCATTATTATAATCTCAACTCTTTTTTGAGCTAAGCATTTGCATTTCTTACATATTTGTTTTACATTCCCCTTTCCAAAATTATCCCATATCATGATGCAAATTTCTGGGACACATGTTTTTTTCCTTGTGCTGTGCAGTCCCCGATGTGTCCCTGATTGTTGACTCATTTTGAGTTATGTTTGTGCATTTTGAGATACACCAAACGTATACTTAAAAATCCAAGCAGGTTGGGTAAATAGCCTTGTGACCAGTTTCGTAATATACGTGAGCAGCATCTGTTTTTTAATTCTTTTCAAAAACATTCTGCTTCTTGGTGAAAGACACATTACTTATTACAAAGCGAGGCGAAGATAGACATTGGGAAAAACCCTGAGACTGCTTTCCAGACACAGCCTTTGGGTAAATTGGTGTTACACACAGCAGGGTCCTCTCCATCCTGGAGCACCAAGAATAGAGGTGTGAGATTTCTGTATCTGACTGTCATGAGCCTCTCTGAAGCAGTAGTTAGGAAAGACTAAAGTTTTCCTTCCGTTGCACATCAGTCTGCAGTCCCACCTCCACCCCTGCCATTTAATCAGGCAGCCTTATCAACACCACCTAGTTAGCAAAGAGCCCTAACAGAAAATCTAAAGGCACCCTGTCTCTACTCCCGTCACTTCAGTGTCTTGGTCTCCCCCCCTCCAGCCACATGGATGGAGGCAACAAGCTTCGTTTGACTGGGACCTGCATGGTATATAATGCAATTACAATAAAATACAAAAGTACTTCCATCTACAAACTAGTGCTTAATTTGAGCCGGTGGTTTCCGGTGCTTGGCACCAGCCCTTGATTGGTCAACAATGCGCTTATGACAGTCTGCCCCATGGTGGCGCTGCTCATCTAATTTAAAGATGAGCAGAATGACTGTTATTTATGAATACAATATACTTTAAAAATTAATAATACCTGCCTCCCCAGCTATTTTTAGCTTCGGGACCCGGAATTATCTGAACTTTCTCACTTGTAGGTGATAGAAATGGTTAATAGTTGTTTTGGTACCGTCTGGCAATGATGACAGGGGCAATGGATGGAGCAAGCTAAAGTGGCCTCCTGGTCAGGGCCTTGGCACTTATTATTTAGCAAGTAAAGCAGTGCTACAAGCATATACTTATGGCTGAAAATGTCCTTGTGACTCACCCCAATATTAACATGTGTGAGTGTACAATAAACGTGTGCATCATACTACTGGCTTATGAGTTCCTATGGGATCCTAGTTTACAATAAGTAGATTGGAAGCTCAAATAGATAAGGGATTCCCGAGAAACATACAGCAGACAAGTGACACTAAAGTTCTCCAACCTCTAGTCTACATACCCACTATAGTGAGTGCAGACAATGTTTCTCTGACATTACAGGGCTGACTGGCAGCTCAATGGCAATTCTATGAGCATTGATGAGTGCATACAAAAGGAATCCACTTGAAAAACATGGATGATCTCCAGCAATATGAAGAATAAGATGATTTGCAGAAGACCCTGGTGAGACCAAGTTCCAAGTGCCCCCACTGATGTCATGCAGTGAATACCACAAAGCTGCACTCCTGAGGGTCAACTCATTTGTCGTCCCTCATGTGAATTTTTTTGATTTTTATGGGAAAGGACTTGCATGATATCTCAGCGTACCATGGTATACCTATCAAGATCTGTGTTTAACCTGAAGGTCACACCTGGGGTCCACTCAGCCTTTCCTTCTTTTAAGGTTGATAAGACAAAATGAGATGTTGGGTGGGGTAATAATTAACATCTATATTCAGTGGCATAAGATCCTGTGGCGGCTCGCGTAGGGCATGCTGTGAGGCGGGGTGGTGGAGCGGGGCGCTGGAGGGGCGAGGTGGGGGGTAGTAAACTTGGACATACCAAGGAACGGAGGAAAGTAATTATTACGTTCCTCTGTTCCATTGTATGTCCGAGTTTATTACCCCCCCACCCTGCCCTCCCGCGCCCACTGCACCGACCTGCAGCACGCCTTATGTGAGCTGTCACTGATAACATTGGATAAATTAAAATGTTGGTTACATAGGTTTAATAAATATTATAATATTGATTATTGAATGGGTTGTATTTTACTACTGAAAACCCGTTGAAATGTTTCATGTAAACGTCAAGGGATGCAACTGTCGGGTGAAAACCTGTAAATCAACCCATCTGAGTAATCAAATACGTCCTTGGCACACTGGAACAGGCCATCCATTTTAACAAAGTTTGGATTTGGAATGGCATTGTCAAGATTTAAAAACTCAAACTGGCGAATGCCTACATTGTCAATATGCATGTGTCAATTTCCCTTCCTTTATCGTTGGAGACTCGAGGTCCTCCCTTTTCATCTTTCTTTTCTTTTACATCTTTCTACCGCTGCATTTTTCTCTTTTTCTTTGCCACTTGCTCAACATGCATGTTACAATAGGACAATAAATGAGCCATTTTCGTGAATAACAATTCAGAAGAAATATGTAAAGTATATATATCTATATATATATATATATATACATACACACACACACACACACATATATATATATATATATATATATATAAATATATATATATATATATATGTATATGATAGTGTTTTAAATAAACATGCTTATGGTCAGATCATTAGGTGCTAATGAGTGTACGTGGCTCTTACTATGAATACAGCTGATCACTATGTCAACAGTGTGTGCACATAGGACTCATTCTCTCCCCTGAGGTGGCTGTCCACATCTCTTCCTCTATATCAAATTCTCTCTTCTGCAGCACACAGTGTTTTTTGTCCGCACTTTCTTAATATAATTGCTGTTTTCTCCCAATGTGGTTAGTATACCTTCCTTCCAAGCTTTGATTCATGTAATCGATTAATGCACTTGTATGTCACTTGCGCATCAGTCCATTCTCACAGAGGGCCACATCATATTGCAGCCATATGAGCCTTCCTGCTTTTTTTTTCAGTATTTTGTGCATGGATATTTTCAACTAAAACGCTATTTCAAGAGCCCTCTTGCCGATGGCGACCAAGAACAGACCAATGCACCCATAGATGTACTGTGAAACTTCACCAGAGCTCCAAATGGCTTGTGATGAGTCAACAGGCACTGATTCTCAGAGATTCTCAAATACACAGGGCCCTCACTTCCATTAGAGATAATAATTTTCTGTAGTCAATTGATGCAATTTTAAGAGTGAATGACTATATTAAGTCATAATTAAATATGTGCTTCTGGTTTTTTATTGAGAAAGTCTGATGCACTCAGCCGCGGTCGGTAGTAGGAGTTCCTGCAGGGCGGTGACGTGGGGAGGGGGAGGGGCAGGGTGGGGGGTAGTAATGTATGGATTACGGAGTATAACAGGTAAGTAAACATATAAATAAATAAAATGAATTTCGTTGCGCGCACTGCATCGCATTTGGTGATGCAGTGCACGCAACGAAATTCGTTTTATTTATTTAAATGTTTACTTACCAGTTATACTCCGTAATCCATACATTACTACCCCCCTGGCCCTCCCCCTCCCCACGTCACCGCCCTGCAGGAACTCCTACTACCGTCCGCGGCTGGATGTACTTATTTCAGGTCTGGCATAAATCCTGATTTGGGTCCAAGTCTGATTTAGCTTTCCGTCTTTTGTGGCCAGTGTGCATCCATTGGGAATTTCCCCACATGATCCAGATCTGCGCAAACTAAAAACCAATTTGCGAGGCCCGGGGCAACTATTGCACATTCCAATCTGTGCACTTCAGGACAGGGAAAAACATGCGGCATTGCCACGTTTTGCCTCAATTCAAGATGCGAAGTTCAGGGGTTTCAATAAAACGTATTCAACCTGAACAGCAGCACTTCAGCCTCCATTATGCTTGATTTAATGCTGGGCACCAAATTACCCTGGCTGAGGTGATCAAAATGCAGCTGATTTTTTTCAGAAAAAAACAAATTGGTTTCCACTGTACCCTTATTAGCTAACATCTCTACTTAATAAACTAATAACTTGCAAAATAAAGTAACGTCTTTCGCCGTGATTGAATGCATAACTATGTTATTATTCTTTATTTGCGATTTGATTATTTTTCAGCTTTATTGGATATGTCAGATAATTTTCATTTGGTAAATTGTGGGCAAATAAACGTACTGCTTCCAAAATTAACAATTAAAATACATGCGTTCTGATAAAATAGAGGCCCGCCGCATTCAGATTTGTACACATTTATAGCAATATATAAATGTTATGTTCTCTGGCATGATTAGACTTTTTGTGTGTATCTTCATACTGCCCTACAATGCAAAAAAAAGCTATTTTTTTAAATGAAATAATGCACTTTGGAGCACAAAAAAAGATACACAGTCCTGTGAAGGCTCACCTGCACACAGGCACAAGTGTCTCTATTCATTATTGTAAAGATTGGACATTTTTACGGCTTTGTCGTAAAGTGAATTTACAACCAGATTTGAATCTGAGGGTCCCCATTCCTCTTTGCAATATCACCTTAACAGCATCTCTTCGGAGCTGCAGTTGCTAACCAAGTGAGAAGCAATATTGCACCTTTTTAAGTGATATGTAATTTGAAAATCAGCAACGAATATTTCTTGTGAAGAAATCAATAAAGTATTAAGATAAAACTGTCAGGCAATGGGAAACGCGTGTGATTCAGGGATTAGTGGGCTGTCCTTCTATAACAGAGCCCCTGGGTTTAGAAGCAGATACAACAGATCAAGGTATTGGAATTAGTTTACTTAAGCGGCCTTAGCAATCCCGCGGGAAATATCGGGAAAGGCCACATTCTGCAAGGCAGCAGGGTTGCAAATGTCTTGTATCTTTCTCAACATATGCCTTACAGCTTTTCTTCCTTGACCTCAAGAACCATTGATGCAGATGACATGATATCATGATAGACCTGAACCAGGTATATGTTACACAATTGAAAAAGTCCAAGACATTGATTCCCAATTGGGGGCTTAAATTCCAGTCCTTGCACAAACAGTTTGTGCTAGGATTAGAATTCCAGGCTTTCCAATAATTATTGCACAGCCCCTGTTTTCCAGTGACTTATGTCAACATCGAGCACCAGGCAAAATGTATTACAGGAAAGGCCCATTAAAAAGTATAACACGGATTTTGGTATAATAAACAACACACCTTCATGTTACATCTCATTCCAAGGTTGCTACCTCAGAATAGGAGTTATTTAATACACCGCATGCTATAACATATTTCCGAGTGGGATACGTAAACTACTCTATTTACCGAACACAATTATGTTGTTAGATGGATGTTACTAATGCTGAAATTAAATAGATGGATTTGGGGGTTAATCTCACAGTTATTGAAAAACAACAGCAAAATATAACAGTATAATCATAGACAGGAATCACTACTCCAAAATGTAAATGATAGCAACATGGAAATTAAAGTAAGTAGAAGAAATTAATAGGATAGGATCATATTTGTAGAGAACGCTTATACCCGAAGCTGTCAAGGCAGACAGTGGAGGAGAGAAACACACTTGCAGCCATATAGGATGAAAATAGCCATGTTTTGAATTTTATTTGAAAGACTGGTAAAGAGTCGTATTGGAAATAAAGGTGGTCAAGGAATTCCAAAGCTTGGTGGCTGCTACAGAAAAGGAGGGGCCGCCCCATCTGGACCTGCAAAATCTAGGAGACACAAGTTTTGTTCTGTATGGAGGATCTCAAGGTCCTCCCAGGATTATATCATTGAAACAGGCTTTTCAATGTGGCAAACCTTTACTGTGCATTGCCTTATATACCATGCTCATGCTTAAAGGAGATGCACTTCCTGATGGGGAGCCAGTGCAAGGCACAAATCCCCTTCCTGACTGACTGATGCTTGGGAATGTTAAGAATCAGCCTCACTGCTGTGTTCTATACCACCTTGAGCTGGTTAAGGGACATCGCATTGATGTTAAGGTACAGAGCGTTACAGTAGTCTACCCAAGCGGTAACTAGTGCAATGATGGAAGACCGATGCAGTGTAGACGGAATACACAGCAACACCTTTCTAGAAGTTCTTAAAATGTAGAACACATGCTAACTATACGGTTGACCTGAGCATCGAACGTTAGACCGTCGCCAAAAATGACCTCCAAATTTTTCGCTGTCCTAACCGGGACAGGGAGAAGACCATTGTCTGCAGGCCACCAGGCATTTCACCAGATGGAGTTCTGTGAGCCAAATAGCAGCACCTTGGTTTCGTCTGCATTGATCTTCAGTGAGTTGTCCTTCATCCAGCAAATAATGCTGGACATACACTGATTGAACTTCTTTGTGACCGAATGCAAATCATTCAAGATGGAGAATATGATTTGTGTATTGTCCGCATAGGAGAGGACCTGAAATCCGAACTACCACACCAGCTCAGCCAGAGGGGTCACACAGAGGTTAAAAAGAGTGGGGCTCAAAGACTATCCCTGGGGGACCCCACAGGGAAGGCCAAAGGCCTTTGCTCTAAAGCATCCGCAGCTAAGGATGTGAGTTCTGCCTGACATAAAAGAGTGGAGAAGCTGCAGGGCTTTTTTGTGACTTCCACTCCCCGCAGATGCTGAACCATGCGTACCAGGGAGACGGTGTTGAAAGCCTTTGATAGGTCTACCATAATCAACACCATCGATCCACCCTGATCAACTGGCGTGCAAATACAGTCAGTGTCTGCAATAAGGGTTGACTCAGTACTGTGACCAGCGTGGAAGAGATCTAAGATCGCCTGGGATTCAACATATTTCAGCAGTTCAATATTGATACATTTCTCCAGGATTTTAGCAGTGCAGGGAAAAGAGATATTGGTCTAAACATTTTCAAATCTAGGGGTCGGCATTAGGTGTTTTGATAAGCAGTGAAAAAATTGCTTATTTCCAGATAACCGGGTAGGTACCAGATAGAAGTATGTTGTTGAATACCTTGCACAGGAAATTCGCTAATAAGTCAGGAGCCAGTTTAATTTTGGAGGACATACAGGGGTTCGAAGGAGCACTGGATTTTAGACTCAGCAGAAATTCCTTTGTTTGCTGAACTATCATTTACGGGACAATGGTAAGGACAGTCTTTCCAGAGTCCTGGGTGAGTTCCACAGCAACAGGGTCCTCACCTCCAGTAGGGATGAGCTTGTGAAAGATTTTAACCCCTTCCATGCTCATGACGAGCTCAGCTCAGTACGCTGCTCCTGTGCTGATGACGAGCTGACCTTGTCATGAACAATGGGGATCAAGAGTTTGCAGCACAGAGGGGGAATTGCCTTAGCACTAATTTGGTTAAGGACTTTTTCCTGAAAGTACACTGCTACTCTAACACAGTAGTCTTTGTAGAGGTTCAGCAACTGTGCCCCCAGTGGCTCAGAAATATCCCTTTTACTTCTCAGAATATCTTTACACAGTGTGACTTGCTATGCAAGACTTAAACCCAATCCTAGCCCTTGAGTTTATTAAAGTGATTATAAGAGTGTCAAATCTTCAAAGTCAATAACGTTTGTGCTGTAATGTTAGCCTGTCATGAATGTTGATTGATCATATGACCTCAGAAACTGGATTCTAAAGATGCACAGTTGATAGTCTAGGAAATTGTCTGTCGGAAAAGGTTAAAACATTCCAATGTCCAAGCATTATTTATTTTTAGCTTTTGTAAAGCCTTGCTAGCCACCTTTGATGGGCTCAGAGGCCTGTGGAGGAAGAATGCATTCGGTAGGTAGGAAGTTAAGGCATTCTGCGCAGTTTTGTAGGACCCAAAAGACCTAGGTCGTCCAGGCGTTCGACAATTCTCTATTGAATATGTGCAGAAAGATGACAAAGAATTGAGTTTCAGAGTTATAAAAACTGAGGATGTGGCAAACTTGCTAGTCTTAGGCATCTGGCCAGCTAAAGTTATAGTGTTATACTAGCATGACTTAGCTTAGAATTGGGGTTCAATATATGTGTCCTAAAATGAAACCAGACTTTGGACAACAACGTTTACCTTAGGATGGACACATTTTACAGGTTGCTGAAAGAATAATTAAAAGACTTCCTAGAAGAACACTTCTTTTGAAAGACTATAAGGGACAAGGCAGACTAACCTAAACCCACCCACCATTCAGATATTTATCCTAAAAACAGAAACTTCGATATAGGGATATTTAAGTTAACAAAATGTTGTGGATCAAAGTTTGATTGTTAACAAGTTAACACAGTGTTATCCAATGGATTCAATGGATATTTAAAATCTTTTGGATAACTTAACGTTGGTAACCACTTTTTAAAGCTAAATGTTTCATAAGCACATGTGGGCCATATACGTCAAGCTGCAGCAGTTCTTAGCTTTTTTGCATGTGTGCACCCCATTTTTCCTCCAAATTGTCTACTAACAATCTTATTACACTTTTAACTGAGCAATGATCAAATGTTAGTGCAATATTGTACTACATGGATCTTAAATTGCCCAGACCGTTGACTTTTAGGTTATTTAGCTAATACATGCAATCATTACTTGATTTCTAATGATATAATAATTGGTTCTATCCACATTTTTGCGGCTAGAAAGTAAAATGTTTCTGCACACACAGTACACTACTCTTCAAAACTGTAAAAATAAGGTATGCAAGCATTTTTGAAAAGCATGGTACACAATATGGAATGATCGAGATGAGATGAATTGGCTGCGCCATCAGATACAAAGTTCTAAAAAGTGAATCCCTGCGAGCCATTGCCAAGTATATTTACCATGGTTTACACAGGCAAGACCACCCACAGAGTTTAAATACTTACAAATAATTTTGTTAACCTATTAGCACAAGTGGACTTCAAACTGAGTTGGTGTTTTATTGATAAATTCTCCTGTAAATATATATAAAAGAAATACTTGCTGTTGTGAGAATTTAAATTTGAAGAGACCCTCCGGAGGATACTGCACAATGACAATTTGCATTTTGCAGATGCGTACTGCACTTTGATTTAAATCATTGAAAATAATAGTGTCAGGCAAGACATTAATGGCTGGAATTATTTTTTCATTTTATTGATTTTAAAATATTCAGAGAGTCTTATTAATTTCCCAAGACAAAGAAAACAACAGCTTGAGATGTCCTTGCAGATGGGCAATCCTTTCAAGTGGTATTATATGTTTTCGGAGGTGGCGTGAGCAAGGCAGCTTCGCCGAAACGCGTAGGGTTTTCTTTGGCTTCAATGTGGAAATAAACTACTCTTGTAAGCCGACTGCTGGACTATTGACGTGATTACTGCGTGGAGTGCATGTGTATTTCTATGCACAGTGAGGAAATTGAGTAACTGGGTTACCTCTGACCCGGGGATGCACCGCGGCGTGGAGTGTCCCGGCTTTTTCGGAGGATTTGAGAATTGTATATATATATATATAGATAGATAGATAGATAGATAGATAGATAGATAGATAGATAGATAGAGAGATAGATAGATAGAGAGAGAGTTAAGTATCGTAAATCTATTCTTATTTATACATGCCTGCATTCACAATATTTTTATTGGTGTCATTTTTGTCCGTGTATTATTTTTGTAGCACAATATTTAGGACTCGATATTCTGGTAGCATACCGACTTGGAGCTTGAAACCTAGGTTTTTTCCTTCTCTTAAGAAAAAGACTGTAATATTTTGAACATGCTAAGACTGTTTTACTTGACTGTGTTTCTTGTTACTATAGGCTTGCTGAATCGAGTTTGCTCTAGTGTCACTGCAGATGATGCTATAGCGCATAGCTTCAATTTGTTTTTTTAAACTTTTCTTGCATTTGTTACCAAGAGAAAGTACGAGCATCTCATGATAATAGTCTTTTTTTCCAGAGAATTTAGATACATATCTGAAACCCATAAAAGTTGACCAAATATTTAGGTTTGAAGATATAATTCCTTTTAAAGGAACATCAAATACCATTGGAAATTAGAAATACCTTCTATGAGCCAAAAAGGAATACTTTTTATATAAACGTTTTATATAAAACAGGTTGCTGGCAAAGGTGAAAACACTGGCATTGTGTGTCAATAAAATCGTTTTAGCCTTTTTAAAATGGAGTCAAGGAATAGTTAGAGCTGTGTGTGATCTTTAAACGGTTCAGAGAGAAAGGATTAGAATTAGAGCATTGTTTACACTTCATAAATTTGATCTTCATCTAAATATAACTTAGAATCAATTCAAGTATGGAAAGTACTCAATGGAATGTTATTAACTATGTTCACAACAAAAATTATCATCAGGCAGCAAATCAAGAAGTCATCCATTTTAGATTTTTAACTCCAGAGCCATAGCGTGGAAGGTTTTCTCAATTTACCATTGTTTTTCTCCTTCATTCCCAGTAGTCAATAGTTGTCCAGCACACAGGCCATGGCTCACCTGTCAGGTGCACAAAGGTGCTCTATTTCACCCTGTTTGTACAGTGCTGAGAAAGTCGCAAGTCCATGCCTGGTCTGGCGGTATAGTGGACTAATGCATCCACTGCAGGGGCCTGCCTTTGACCTCATGGTCACCGGCTCAAATCCTGGTGGGTCCCCGCAGCCACTCATCCTTTCTGAGGTCAATAAAATAAGTACCATTGGGTAACAATAAACATCTGTTATTCAGCGCCAAGATGCCCTGCTGGGGGTGAACGTGTGCTTTACAAATACACATGGTATGTTATTCCTGGAATAAGTTTCCATGATAAATTAAGAAACATTACTGATAGTCATCAAATTTCACAGACATTCTTTGCACCCGGGCCCAGACTGGCCTCTCATTGCATCAAGCATTTCCCTGGTGGGCTGCAGCCATTGGAGTCTGGTTTTGAAACCCCAGGGTCGCTGCTGTTGCTTTAGTCATTTTTTCCGTACTCCCTGGGGGTAATTGCAGCAGGGACATAGATGCTTCTAGAGAGAGGGGGAAGGTAGAGAAAAGCAATCGCATAGGGAGAAGATCGAGAGAAGAAGTGGGCTATATTGGAAAGATGGAAATAGAGGGATGCAGTGAGGAGCGGAAAGGAGCTGGGCTGGTTGATGCACAATTACCAGCCATGTTTGCAACAGTTTCTGAAAACTTCAAATATTCTGGTTACTATGCCTCAAAGAGGGCCCTAACTGCATACTTTGATTGGTGTGTTTCTGTGAAACATGGCAGAGGGGTTTTCAGTAAATGTTCCTTCTGCTTTCTCCTTCTATGAGTCTCTTCAGAGCCAGAACTCTGTGAGATGAGGGAAGGGCACTGCCTTGGGGCACCACCTAGTGGTGGTAGAAATTACTACCATAATAAACGAATATTTTTTTTTTGCTTATGTGGCAAACGGGAGCAGCCTCCTAGCTACTCAGCCCATCCTCAACTGACAACACTCATGCACCCAAGCATTCCACTCACACAAACATTCTAACCGGAACACACACACTGGCTGAGCAGCTAGATGTAGAGGAGTAAAGGACCATATATACAGCCTGAGGATACTACACACTAATAAAAGGAAAATCCAATGTTGCCTGTTTTACACTAAATCCTCACAGCGTTTATGTAGCTTCCATTTGTTTAAATGTTCAGAAGCATTTCTTGCCACTTGATATATATTTAATTACATATATGATACGAAAAACATGCTGAAAATGTAAATTCAATGCCTGTGACCCCCAGATTTAATTGCATTGATTACAAATTGCGCCCGAAATGCAATGCAGGGAGTTCCTCAAATAAACTTTGAATGATATTAAAATGAATGGTCTTCATTTGGTGAGAATTGGATTACTTCAGAAGTGTCTATCACATACACAGAACACCCACCCATTAAAGGATGTTTAGTATCTTTCTCCTGGAAATAGGTGAGAGCAGTGCACTGAGATATTTGCCATCACAGGAATAGCAGGGAACACATGTCAGTTCTAAACTGCAGCTTTCAAACATGTCAATCCTCTTCCTGGAGGCGTCAGGAGATTTTTTCCCTTTAAAGCATGTGCGGTTTTGCACTACAATGAAAACTTGAAGTCTGCAGGTCTGTATTTATCATTAAAATGTCGCACAAAAAACCTAAAATCAATGTCATCGTGTGCCAGGTTGGTCAATATAATAGAATAGCTATTTTTATTAAATTGGGGTATATAAAAAGCACTGTCCTGAGGGGCAATTGAGACTTTTAGAAGGACAGTGCATTACTGGAATTGAGTTATCACATGGTGTACATTCATGCATGCAGGTAAGAACTGAAACAATGGCAAATCAGATGTTGTTGATACGGGTAGCATAAACGATTATCACTTGACTAGGGAAAGTGGAAGAATAGAAAGGTAGAAAATGATTCTCTAAAGGACCCGAAAAAAGGGACCAGTCTAGGGTGACGTGGTTGACTGTACAAAGTGGTGGAGAAATGAACTTGACCCTCTATGTTTTTATATTGTGATCATTGTGGGACAGTGTTCATTTCACAGATGTCAATTCGAAGTAGACAGTGGTTTGCATCTGCTGCCCATGAATAGTACTAGTGTATCCGTAGCACTGTCATTGCTATCCCTGGTCTAATGAAATCATGAAGGCAGCAGCAGAAACTGCTAGTAAATATAGTTACAAGAGCCCTGCTTAGTTTCTTCTGTTTCCATTCCTAGCCCTTCCACTCACCCTTCATCAGAAAATGGGAACAAAGGGCTAAAAGTAGATACAATGATCTATCCTGTAATGTCATCAAGTGTCAAATGGTTCGAATCGTCCCTTCCATGGCAAGTGGAACTTGGATCAATTGACGTCCAAGACATTTTTCGTTCCATTGTCTTGCCCTGATAACCAGTGCCCTGGAATGGGGTTGTGTATTTACAGCAACCCAGGCAACAGCATTTCCTTCCTGGTGAGGTTTTTACCTAGTGCGGTAAATACCTCATGTTCTGAATATTCCCAAGAAAAAGAGGAAATTACATGAGGAATTGATGGGTGAAGTAGTGTGGCTCACTGGTTAGAGGCGGCAGACCCGAGAGCAGAGGACGGCCCGGGACCAGGGTTCGATTCCCGGCGCGGCAGGTTTCTGGACCAGGGTCAGCGGACTCGATAATTCTCTCGCCTCGGTGCCCACTCTGATCAGCGATCACACTCGGCAACTCTGGGCATTAGCTTGCCTCATCTTCACTAACGGCCCCACCAGACCGCCGGGGATGCCTGGTCTCACCCTGGAGATACCCATTAAGGGACCATCTCTCAGGGAAGCCAGGAAGGGTTTCGCAGCGGTCGAAGCGCCTTGGGACCCTACGGGTAAGTAGTGCGCTATATAAATGCCTATACATACATACATACATGGGTTCCCAACTAAATGCCTCATGTATCAGATTTAGTTAATATTTTTCCACTGTTAAAATTTGGCCGGTAAGACCTGCCAAAGTTTGCCTGGGCCAAATTGCAGAGAATGGGGGGGGGGGGAGTACTGTACAATTTATATGTCAGATCCCTGCGCAAAGAAGAATTTGTACACAGGTGGGAATTTAGCAACACCCAACTAATCTGTACCTCTTTCTATTAGTCTGAAGGACATATTAATATGTTAATTTAACTACTGTTGAATGTCATCCAATGTCTGTGCGACCTAGAATACTCATGCATTGCACCATCCAGGCACTTTATTTCTGTACTTCCAATAAAAACTATCAAAGCCCGGAGTGTTGAATACCACAGAAAGCAAACGCTAAAGTTAAACATGCTTGAGCTGTAGGCAGAACGTCTCCTCCCCCAAGGCAAACGTATGCAAAGGTCATACAGAGGTGAAGCACTGAAATATGTGCAGCGTTTGGAGAAATAGTCCCAGGTGCTGCAAAGGCAGCTCCTTCTGTAATACGTTTTTTAATTATTTAGAAAGTTTAATGTATTTTACTGCCTCAATTCAAAGGGGACACAACACACATCAAGTGAAAAAACACAACTGCGTCAAACAATAAAGCCAACATAGGCCATACCATGAAAATTATAGCGCCATGAAGTCATAAAAGAAGAGCAAGCAGTTTACGGGGTATAATTTGGCACACATGCATGTATTACATTGTATGTATATGTCCAGATGTCTAAAGTGATTTAAAAAAAGCGTGCCCACTCAGCCCTCATCTCCACGATATTAAATCCAGAGGTGAAAAGTCTGGGTTTTTTTGTAACTAAACTGTAAATTACAAATGTATCGAAACGAAGATTATTCTGGGGAAATATATCATTCGCACATCTGCAAGTGTTTGGTAAACGCACCTATTAAACTCTAGCGTGGTGGCTGTAAAAGAAGCACTATCTTGTAAACCAGGGCAGTATGTCTTGATATGAATATTTATGCAGCGGAATGGCCCAAAATTCTCCACTTCTGTATGCATTTTTAATGTTATTATTATACATGGAAATTGCTCATGAAAAGTGACAGATTGGGAACCACAGTTGCCGGCGCTACTAGAGATAACGAGCTTTGTTCGCAAAAAAGTGTGAAAGTACATTCTGAGGTTTCCTCTCTTTGAAAGTACTATGAGGGTTTTTAGGAATTCCTAGATATCTTCAAGGGTAGCCTGTTCCTGTGAAAGGGCCTGTCCCATAAGTTCTGGATCTGTTCTAAAATCACAAACCGGTGTAAGTGTAGAGGGCAGAAAGTCATTATCAATGCCAATCAATTCAGTAGGAATTTCTCTGGACACATACAGCCAGATTCATCAAACTAAAATCGGCTCGCAAAGGGCCAGATTCTGAGAATCTTGCCCTTTGCAAGCGCTATTTTTGCATTTGGGATTCATCATCCCAAATGCAAAAATCGCAATTCTAGAAATCGGTAAATTGCGATTAATTGCATTTAAGGAATCTCAATTTGAGATTCCTTAAATGCAATTCATGAACCATTTTAAAATTGCGAATTCGCAATCTGGGGCCGCTATTTACCGCGAAGTCTAACTACGTGGTAAATAGCAAAAACTTTGAAAAATGCACTAAAGTGCATTTTTCAAAGTTTCATGTTGCGCACACACATGCCCTAAGGGCATGTATGTGCGCAACATATGTGCACACATCAATTTCAGGGGTGCAACAGGGTGTCCTTTGGACACCCCTGCAACTTTGAAATCGCAATCTCAATTTGCGAATCGCTAATTGCGATTAGCAAATTGAGATTGTCTTCCCATTCATTCCTATGGGCCTCTATGCCCATAGGAATGAATGGGGAGATAATCCTTAATTGCGACTCGCAATTTGCGAGTCGCAAATAAGGAATTATTAGAAATCGCTATTTTTGAAGTGATTTCTTGATGAATAGCATTTTGCTATTACTTAATAGCAAATAGGTATTTTTCGCTATTAAGGAATAGCAAAATGTGTTCTTGATGAATCTGGGGGTTAGTAACCACAACTATGAAAGGTTAGTTCATTAATTACAAAGCCAAAAGTAGCTGAACATAAAGACACCTTAGAAGTAGAGTGTAAAAATACATTGGAATCAACATATAGCCAAATCTGCGAATAAAGCTGAGGCAGTGAAACATGCACAAAATAATTAGCTCAAGAAAAATGATCCAGAAGATCAGAAAGCATGAGTCCAAATTTCCCTGCATCGAGGGTTGATGAAAATAAAACATCAGTGTATCCCTACACTAACATTAACATGACATCCTTACTTAAGCGTTCTTAGGAAAAGGAATTAAAGGTGTCAGCTTCTGGAGCCTTCGTAAGAAGTCTCTCCACCATCAATGGGTTGGATAGCATAAAACTACCGAGACAGAGCTCGTACAAAGATGCTCTCTCGCCAAAGCCAGAGAAGAAGTGGGCTATTTCCCTACTCTAGCTTCGCATTATTACAAGTATTTTCCCTAGAGTCCTTGCAGGCACGAAGTTTGTGAATGCACATACACTGACTTTTTTTCCAGGCTACACAAACTTCCATGCTCTACTATGCTTTGAACTGCCCACTCTCAACTTCTTACATGGGATTTATTGCCACAAAATGTTAGGCTCCCATGAGTTATCCTTTTGCATGTGGATGGATTTACAAGTGCATGCTATTTTGTAACCACCTTGCACTGGGTATTCAGCTATTTGCGCACTTAACATGGAAGCACTAGTGCAGATGGCTTAGTGAAATTGACCTTAAGTATTGTTGGCGCAGCGGTATTGCACTTGTTCCACCATGGCACTGCCAACGTTTCCCAGCACTTTTCTCGTAAAGGAACACCTGACAATTAGATGTGCAGCTCATGCTTCTAGGGTGCTCATTACAGAGCTGTTCAGGGCACAGCTTACTTACTTTGTACCCATTACACGTGACCAGGTAATAAAGCACCAGCATTTGCACTGATCTCTATATCCAAAAGCAACTTTTTATACATTGACTGAGAATTGAATGTTTCAGTTGACATAAATGTCTAGTGCAAATGTGCAAATTTACTCCAATATCAGTGCAATACATGCATTCTGCCCCCTGGTGTTTGTGTTATTGTATACAGGAACTGTGACAGTGGTTTTTAGCAAAGTGAACCAGGAATCAGCTGTGATCTGCAAATTATTTAACCTAATATTTCCCTAAGTTAGTGCATTATTTTAGACGCCACATTTCAGACACTGAAAAGGGCAAACCTGCTCACTGTTTCTGAGCTCTACTGTCTGGAAATGAAGATCTAACTAGGAGAACGGTCAGGTTAAATGAATTCACTTTACACACTGCGGACACTTGAAACCAAGCACTTGATTCTGCTCATGAGATAGAGGATCCCTTCATGATAAGTCCCCTTTTCATAATACCACCCCTTATATCTGCAGGCTGGGCACTGATTTATAGCATTACCGTTTGGACTCAAGGCAGCACCATTTTGTAACAGCAGGAAAATGGTCCACTCCTGTGCCTGTTTATGATTAGAGAGGATCAAATTAGCCTCCCTTGTTTAACGCAAATTTGTTGATCGCTTAAATGTTAGCCATCAGCGACAGAACAACTCGATATTAGCAGCAGTTTATAGCACCATCTTGACTGACGAAATGGCAGTTTTTATAGCAGGTCAGGTACTGTTTTCATTGTACATATTAGTGAAATTAGGAAGGGATGAAATTGATACAGCAAAAAGTGAATATTGTTTTAATAGAGTTTCAGTCTATGCCTCCCCCTGCGTGAAATAATAAAGAGTGCTGCGAAACAGGTGAAAACTGATGCACCCACCCCCTGCTCGAAATGGCGCAGGCCACATCAACGACTAATATCATTGCTCAGCACCACAGGACACAGTCTAATCTGCCCAATTACACCTAGTTGGTGTATGTTGTTGTCTGTTAAGCGCCTTGTTATTGGAAAACTCCAGTCCCTAAAGGAAGCATTACCTTTTCTCCCCAGAAGTTGTAAGACACACTGCAACCTGCTGTAATTATAGGACTGTCAGAGTCAGCTCGTGCAGTCCCGAGGAGGAGGCCAAGGGCAGAAAGTAGTCAGCTTTAATTATTTGCAAACGGCAGGGGTGTCATTTGCTAACCTCAATTTATCAGGCGAGCAGCAGGGTAGGCCGCTGGAGCAGGGAAATCATCTGAGCACCTGAGAAATGATCAGGGATAGCTGTGAAAATTAGAAAACGTCACCTAGGAAAGATGCGACTGTCAAAGTATGGTGATGCGCTCCTCAACATTCATGGAATGCTTGACATGGATGAGGGATGCAGCAGTCACGAGGGCTACTCTAAAGGCTGTACCAACAGAGATGCATGGAACAGTCCTCCATTTATTGTGATATGTTTATCAACAAACCTCTGACTGCATCTGTGTCTGAACCACTCTTTCTATATCTCAATAAATGCATAGTGACCGATGTCTACCTATGTGTTCATGTCTATTTGTCTACCTGGCTGCCTGATAATAGGTCTGTGGGGGTGTCTGTACGTGTCTTCATTATCTATCTATCTATCTATCTATCTATCTATCTATCTATCTATCTATCTATCTATCTATCTATCTATCTATCTATCTATCTATCTATCTATCTATCTATCTATCTATCTATCTATCTGAGTCTACCCCTGTGGTCATATGACTGCAGGGTAACCAATGGGCTCTGTCTTTTTCGATACTCTAAAATACTGGAGCTGAGCAGATAATGCTCAGCTCCAGTATCTGAAAACTACATCCAGTAATGTACATGTTTAACTATTAGTGGCATTAAAGAAATTGTTTTCGACTTCAGAGTCCCACATTGTGTCATTAGCAAGAACATATGTGGGCTAAATTATTAACATTTGTATTTTCTTTTTTACCTACTGCAAAACCTTCCAGCTTCAGCTGTCACTAACTCTCATAAAAGATGTTGTGTAGCCCTGTCTGGGAAGGTTACACAATTAAACTGTGCACTGACAAACATTACTAGAGTCTATTGCCTGCACTTTCCTGGTCATTCATGGTAACATCCTCCAAATATCTGAAGCCCAGGATGAAAATTAACTTACCAGTTTTGCATTGGAGTATTTAATTGTTCTTTTACCTACCCAGAATCAAAATAGACATTTATCCAAGCATTTAGGGTTTGTGATTTGCCTTTAACAATACGATCATTTCTGTTAGTAGTGCAGTCGATTAATATCGCGAAAAGCTGTTTACTGAACGTGTCTGCAACTTTATAAAATATAACGCTTTTTATTCAGAAAATGAGCTGGGCTTACCACAAAAATATGACAATAGTGAAGGAGGTGCATAACGTTAGTATAACTCTCACAAAGATGGCTCCATACTCTGACTTACTGACTTAAGAAAAATGGATGCTTTCTTCCCTCAGAAATATAGATAAGAAGAGAATGGCCAGCAGTGAGAGAGTGATGATGACAGGAACCCATTGCAGCATCCATTTTATAAAGTGGAGTATCTGAAACAGTGTGCTAAAACACTTGGTACTTGTAGCACCTGTGAGAAAGTGGACTATTAGTAGGGTGCAGGGGAGTTCACTAGCAGTAATGATGGCACTGTTTTTGTTAGTTCCAGAAAAGGGTTCAGTAACTTGAACCTATGCTCAATCCCTGGTAGCTACAGCACGGAGCAGACAGACTCAATTTAATAACATTTTTAAGGCACTTAGAAAAACCAAAACAGTTAAAAAGTCGAAAACACAACACAATAAAAATCCCACTCCAATTTATGAAAATAAGTATTATAAAATACAATATTTACGTAGTTGCTGATCATTAAAAAAAACTGCTTTGAAGAGACTGCAATACACAAAACAAGACCTGGATGTGGATGGAATTAATTAAAAACAGTATGCAACATAGAGCATGATGAAGGAGAAATTATATGAAGTTTTAAGTTCTGATTACAAATTGCACTTTAACTTCTACATATATTGCTAATGATCCTCCTTTATCATGTGTTATTACTTGTTTCGACAGTGGGAATTGGGTCTAAGGGCTTCTTGAAGATACTCCAGTGAGTAACAGATCTAAAATTAATAGAAGAGTCTTTTAGTGGTAAGGGGCCAGAATTTAAAATTATTTCAACATTGAGGGGCAAAGAAGGTTCCTCTCTGCACCTATAGTCTTTGTTCTGGTATTTCAACGAGTAATGGGTGGTAGATGTTTTACTATAACTACTAAAGAAAATCATCAGAAAGGATTCCTCAAGTGAACTGCGTCAGTTGCTGGTAGCACCTGGGGTGCAACTTTGTTGATCTTTCCTACACACAACCCACGTAGCCTCAAGGCCATTGGTAATGTACTCCTGGATATTTTACAGAATGCCTTGATAGTACATGCAAGTGCTGGGCACAAATTTTCAAAAACCTGCAGAACAATCTATGTTGTAGCAGAGTTCACAGGTTTTAATCATTCATTTCTAGTCTCAGGAATTGCTGAAGCCCAGCCAAGCAGCCTGAAATTCACGTAGACATTAAGTACTACATGCATTCAACCACACTCCTGCACAGTGTGGCATTGCAAGGGAAATAAAATAGCTGATCCACCACTAAAAATGCTGGAGGATGTCCTCCTGACTGATTAGTTCTACTAAGCATTCATCAAATTCAGATATGCATCTCAAGGCTTCATAAACCCTTTTTTTAATTACTTTGAGTGTTATCTCTCATATAGTGAGTACATTCCATATCAGGAAGTATTTTTCAAAATGCACTTCATATTTACTCATTTGTGTACCACAAAAATAAAAACGAATTTTTAATATTTTTTCTTTTACTGTGCTTTTATGGTTAATTGTATATAACCGAATAAAGCTTTTATTGACTTGACTTGAGTCAATGGTGGGGTAAGCTGCTATTTGGATCCAAAGCAGGGCTCAGAGATGGTGGGTTGCTGCAGAGGGGGTCCTGGTGCAATTGTTGACAAAGGTGAAAAACCTCTGAGTAGTCAACGTTCATGCCCAGGAGGCCTTGTTGTCAATGGCATACTGTTCAGTATTGGTCCAGGTGATGTCCTGTACCTTGGGACTTAGAGACTTTTCTGGAAGTCTGATCTCCTTCAGCAGGGCAAACCAACAAGCTTATGCCAACTGGCCATTTGACATTGATAGCTGCAGCTTTGGCAGTAATCCAGTTCTCTGTCGGTTGCCGAGGCAGAAAGTTGCCTAATGTTTTGAAGTCCCACTTCTTAAAGATTGGGGACACAACAGTCTATCACCAGCCAGTTGTGCAGAACCTGAAGGGGGCACCACTTGGGGATAGAACTCACTCCAACAGAGGCCATCAGCAGGGTCCAGGGCAGGTCCAGTTGGTACTGTCACCTGGGAAATTGCTGTGAGAGAATTACATGGAAGCTTGTTGTGCCTCTGCAGCTCAAACAGGAGGTCAGCCACCTGATCCTTGTAGTCATGTCTGGAGTGCTGGGTACAAGGCAAGCAGGTCCAGTCTACCTTCAGGTTTCAGACAGCAGGGCAGTCCTTCTTCTGATCTTCACAGGCTCATGAGGATTCTGAGGAGAGGTCTGTGGGCACCACTTTTATGCCCAGTTTCAACCTGCTGGTGGAGGGCAAGCATTGTCCATCCATATCCCAGTTCTGGTCAGTTCTTCTACTCGCCCCCTGGGTATGGTGCCATGCTGACCGAAGAGAAAAAGGAGTTGCAGGTCAGGTGTGAGCTTCAACTGCCAGTGACAAGGTCTGGGGACAGCTGAGGCTATCCTGTCAAGAGAGGAGTCCCCTGCCTCACTCCCAGGGCCCCTTGTCCACTATGTGGGGACAATGCAGATTTCAATACTGGGGAGCTATCAAGGGTCGGGTGACAACTGGACACTGGAAGAAAAGCCTTTTGTTTTTTTGGCAGAAAAATGAAAACTCTCTAAAAGTGTACTTTTCAAAGTAGTAATCCGACTTGACCACTAAGTTTGGTTTTAAATTCCTATTAAAATAAGGCCCTAAATAATTTTTCTAGCTGATTCCCAAATTGAATTTAGCACTTATTAAATGTAATAATGTACACTAGTGATAACTTATAGCATTACCAAAGTAAAACATGACTTTTGAGGATTTTTGCTGCCAGACATGTAAAACATTAAATATATATGCCCTTCTTTTTAAATGTCATGCACCCTGCAGCATGGGATTTTAAGGGCAACCTTTGGGGGACTTATAAGTATTAAAAAAGAAGATTTAGGCCAGGCAAAAGGTTTAGTTTTCCAGGGCAAAATGGCAGTATAAAACTGTACACCCAGGCTGCGGTGGCAGGCCTGGAGACATGTTTTTCAGTGCTACTTTAGTGGGTGGTACAGTAAGTGTTGCAGCCCACTAGTAGCATTTAATTTATAGGCCCTGAGTACAAGTTGTTTCATATAGCAGGGACTTATAGGCACATTAAATTTACCTATCAGCTGTAAACTAATTTGACCATGTTTAACGTGGAGAACACAAGAACTTTGCCAATGGTTTGCAAGGTTGAAGTGTACAGAGTTCTATGGCCAGCCAAAATAAGGTTCAGCTTTCCAGCACTGCCTTATTCTCCTCACATAGATGCAAACTTCACATAATTCCCTTAAAAATGCGTGTATTTGTTAAGTACCATTAAAAAGGTTTTTTAGCGTTTTGGTTACCATTACTACTGGTAAAATGCAAAATTTGCTTAAAATTTGAGCTTTTGTGTCACTTAGGAAAGTTTTTAGAAAAAAAAAGATTGCCAAAATTCCATCCAATTTTAAAGTCAAGAGGACAAGAGGACTGTGGGGCATATTATCAAGGACCGGTGTTAAGATTATCGCCGTTTTATCGGCAGGAAACTGCTGATAAAACGGCGATAATGGGGTTGATAATACGCCCTTGTTAATTCCCATAGAAGCCCATGTTAACATCAGAACATTGGCTTCTATGGGAATTAACAAGGGCTTACTATCAAGCCCATTATCGCCGTTTTATCGGCAGTTTCCTGCCGATAAAACGGTGATAATTTTAACACCGGTCCTTGATAATATGCCCCAAAGTGTTCTAGCGAGAAAAAGATACATACTTTTTCAGCGTCAGCTAGCCCTAATGAGGAAATATTGACATTTTCAACTAAACTTTGCATGTTTACAGAGAAAAAATGCCATTTTGGGTAGAAATAGAAAACCCTGAAAATCTTTCAAAAATTGGGAAGAACCGTTTATACCTACTTACTGGGTCTCGGTGGCAGGGAACCGCCCAAGTCTTCCATACCCTCCTTATTTAGTAAAAGAAGACACAGGAGCCTTCGTCTGCAGGAGGAACCACGTTTTATTCAAATTGCCCGGGCTATGGAACAGAGTCCCAAGCTTGTTAGAAACAAGACCGTGAAGGCTGCTGCTTCACTCTGTAGCTTACAGGCCTTAAATACCCATTTCCCACATTAAGAAACCAGTTTGGGTAGTGGGTTTGGCGCCCCGAGTCAAAAATACAGTTACACCATTCTTTGTTCAGGCAGGACGGGGGCTGCAACAGATGGTACAAAGATTACGGACAAGTCTTGTAAAACAGGATATGTATGTGAGGGAACAGAGAGATCTTGAACAACAGGATATGTGAAAGAAACGAGTTCTGGGACGGTGGTGTGACCAAGTCTTGCGAAACAGGATGGATGTGTGCAGGAGTTCAGTCCGAGGGTGCCGAGGCCAATTCTTGGAAATTGGTTCAACCACAAGGAGCATGAAGGACAGGGTGGTTGTGACAGCTAGAATTTCAACAGACATCAGCAGAAATGACCAGGAGGGTCGTGCAGAGGTGTTTGACACGAAATGGCAATGCAAAAACAATGGAGTCATGACACAAAATGGATGCCGACAAGAAGGACACTTTTCCTCAATTGGAATCCAAGCAAAACTTCACAGACATAATAAACACATCTCACATGCCTCCCCAATGGGCATTGCATCTGATTCCATAACAATACACCATACG
Source organism: Lissotriton helveticus (assembly GCF_964261635.1). Classification (NCBI taxonomy): domain Eukaryota; kingdom Metazoa; phylum Chordata; class Amphibia; order Caudata; family Salamandridae; genus Lissotriton; species Lissotriton helveticus. The sequence continues at coordinate 884,843,675 of NC_136065.1, read as the reverse complement.
AAAAGCACGTTTATGCCATCTCAGGATTCTCACAGTAGGCCTCATTTAAAATCCTGTTGTGCCGCCAGTGAGTCCATTTTTTTAATGCACTTGTGGTGCAATGGGCCTGCCCATATTTACAAAGCCACCTAAAGTCACCCTGCGTGACTTTTCATAGCCTTGTACATATGGTCCCCTTACACTCATTACTCTGCGTCAATGGGGCATTCCACAGGTGTTGCTCTGCATGTTCGCTCGCAATATACATGGAACTTGACACATTGCCAGATTTACAATGTTTTTTAAAGCTGGGAATGCATCAGAATCCTATGCCTCCCCATGGTAGGCATAGGAGTGGCGCAACGAGTGGTCAACATTTTGACCTTTTTCTATGTGTGCTGCATTCTGCAGCATGCAGAGAAAGAGGAAAATTCCATCAATGACTGTTTTTGTGTTGAAAGGTGAACCTTCCTACACAAAAACAATCATTCTCCCAGCACAAGCACCTTTGCAACATGATGCAAGGGTGTCTGCGTTGGCACACATCTGCTGGTTGTGCGCCGGGCAGGGTAGAAGGACAGAAATGCACCATATCTTGTAGATATGGCACATTCCAGCTCTTTTATTTTGACACAGGAAGGCTTGCTGCGCTGCAGTGCATCAAAATATTGTAAATGAGGCCCAGTGTCCCTAATACACATAACTTTGGAATATTTCATTTAGATCAATACGCTGCTGTTCAGTCTTTATTTCTCAAGATGATCTGAAAAGCTAGGCAAAACCTTGAACTACTAGAGAAATGCTTTCTTCTGCCACTTCAGTAGCCTAGAGTATTTCAGAGACAAAAAGGAGGCACGTTTTTTCAGTTTTAGCGTAAGACGCCATACCTTTTAGAGGTTATTTAAAACAGATGCAGCACACATCAATAAATGTATGCCTAAGCCAAGGTACAGAACGTTTCAATGTTACTGGTATCAGTGTCAGTTTTAAATGTGACAAGGCCCTTTGGAGAGTCACAGGTCTGCCTGTACTTGCAGCCTCAGAACTCATTTGCATTTCTTTGGGGATAGACTGCTCTTTGTAATTAGATTAATGTTAGACTATCTTTTGCAGCTCCTGCTAAAAGAAGAGATACTTCAAAACAGTGTTCAAATCTCTCATGTGGGCTAATGTGTGTTTGATCTCAGTCGTAAAAAAAAATACCAGTACTTTTAACATGGAAACCAGACCATTGCACTGATAATCATCTCCAAGCAAAACAATTCACATTG